>NC_063338.1:92001963-92005673 GCF_021869965.1 Rhincodon typus
ATGAGGTGGCTCCCAATGGCCTGAAATAGTAGTATAGGCCTGGCAGGTTGGTCTCCCTGTTTGGCAGCCTTGTCTAGGAGGGGCAGTCTCAGCCTGGGGTGGCGTTCTTGTCCTAGCCTGGATGCCTTGACCGTTTTGGAGGTCTTCTTCAGTGGCTTCTGGGTATTTTGGTGGCTTAGCGTCAAAGTCTAGGTTCAGCACAGAGTTCTCGACTTGGCCTGGTGGTCTTATCTTTGCTTTGGTGTTGGCTTCTCGGTTTTCTAGTGGCCCAGTGTGGTGGTCTAGTCTCATCGTGGTGGGATGGTCTCAGCCCGGCTCTGAATGGGGATTTTGACCTAGTTTACCAGCATCCCCCAAAACCTGGAGCCATTATTTGAGCTGTGGTGAACTTTTACTTTTCTTCTTACTTCTGTCATTAATTTAGGTGCCATGGTATGGCGGCTTGTAAAACAGAAGTTGCTGGAAAAGCTCAGCAGGTCTGGCAGCATCTGTGAAGAAAGAAACAGAGTTAATGTTTCAGGTCTGGTGACCCTTCCTCAGAACAGCTCTGAGAAAGGGTCACTGGATCCAAAGCGTTAACCCTGGATTTTTCTTCACAGATTCTGCCAGACCTGCTGAGCTTTTCCAGCAACTTTGTTTTTGTTTTCCTGATTTACAGCATCCGCAGTTCTTTCAGTTTTTATTTGTGTAAGTTATGTTCATTTCTCTATTCTGCGACTAAGGATTGTACCTAGGTACTCAGTACCTAAGATGGCGCTGTGTGTTGGTGAAATCGTTGCTCCCTCATGTCCCTTTTAATTCTTTTCCCTCTCACCTTAAGCCTGTGCCCTCTCGTTTTGGACTCCCCTCTCCTGGGTAAAAAAGACCGTAGTTGTTCACCCTATCCGTGCCCCTCATGATTTTACAAGGTCCCCCCCCCTCAGCCTCCAATACTGCAGGGAAAACAGGCCCAGCCTTTTCAGCCTCTCCCTATCACTCAAACCCTCCAACCCCAGCAATATCCCTGCAAATATTTTCTGAACCCTTTCAAGTTTCACAGCATCCTTTGTATAGCGGTGAGACCAGAATTGAATGCAATATTCCAAAAGTGGTCTAACCAATGTCCTCTACAGCCACAACATGACCTCCCGACCCCTATAGAAGCTACCCAGCAACTATGCAGTCACCATGGATATCAACCTTGCTCAACCAGTTTTTTGAAATAAATGATGGTGCTTGCTCGAAGTTTTCTGGTATTTTCTGCCAGCAAACTTCCTGATTATAGCCAGCTTTGCCCCAAAAGTACCGTAATGTGCAGATGGAGATTTCTCATCATTGGCATCTGAATTTTCAGCTTATATGGACAATAAAATCTCCAGGTGAAATTCCCAGCAGTTCAGTGTTCAGGTCTTGTAATTTTGGCAATTTCTTTGTTTGCCAGACAACCTAATTCGAGGAAGGGAAGAGCTGCCTATATATGGTCATTGTGCTAGACAGTTGATATTATTGAATAACCATTATATTCACTGCACTATGAGTAATGTGATGAATCATGTAGTCGTACAGCCCTTTAATTAATAAAGGATATTGCAATAGGACGCCCGTTATCCTTTCCGGGAACAACAATAGCCGAACAGGAATGTTGCATGCAGTTAATTCAGGACTCACTGCAAAATCTCAATGGGTTGAATCTCAGGGCTCTGTCACAAATTTGTGTGAGGTGATGTTTCAAGGACACCCCATGACACTCGATTTGCTTACACACTGTCAAAAAAAGTGCCAAACAAAAACGCAGTCAAGCAGGCATTATTTTTTATTCACTCAGGGGACTTAGCATCTCTAGTTGAGCCAGAACTTATTGCCTTTCTACAGCTGCCCTTGAGAAGGTGGGGGTGAGCTGCCTTCTCAAACCGCTGCAGTCCATGTGCTGTTGGTTGACCCACAATGTCCTGAATTTTGACCCAGCGACACTAAAGGAACAGCAATATGTTTCCAAGTCAGGATGGTGAGTTGCTTGGAGGAGAACTTGCAGGGGATGGTGTTCCCATGTATCTGCTATCCTTGTCCTTCTAGATGGAAGAGGTCATTGGTATGGAAGGTGCTGCCTGAGGATCTTTGGTGAATTTCTGCAGTGCATCTTGTAGATGGTACACACTGCTGATACTGAGCGTCGGTGGTGGAGGGAGTGGATGCTTGTGGATGTGGCGACAATCAAGGGGGCTGCTTTATCCTGGATGGTGTCAAGCTTCTTGAGTGTTGTTGGAGCTGCACTCATCCAGGCAAGTGGGGAGTATTCCATCACACTCCTGGCTTGTGCCTTGTAGATGGTGGGCAGGCTTTGAGGAGTCAGGAGGTGAATTACTCACTGCAGTATTCCTAGCCTCTGACTTGCTCTTGTAGCCACTGTATTTATATGGTGAGTCCAACAGTTTCTGGCCAATTTCAACCCTTGGGATGTTGATAGTGGGGAATTCAGTGATGGTAACGCCATTGTACATTAAATGTTAAGTGGCAGTGGTTAGATTGTCTCTTATTGGAGATGGGCATTGCCTGACATCTGTGTGGTATGAATGTTATTTGCCACTTGTCAGCCCAAGCCTGGATATTGTCCAGATCTTGGTGTAATTTACCACAGCTATCTTCCTAAGTGTCAAGTATGACCCCAATGAACAGAAAATTTACCCCTGGTTCACCTTGATTCCAGTTTTGCTCAGTCTCGTTGATGCCACACTCAATCAAATGTCATCTTGATGTCAAGTCTGTCACTCTCCACCCCACCTCTGGAATTCAGCTCTTTTGTCCATGTTTGAACCAAGGCTGTAATGAGGTCAGGAGCTGAGTGTCCCTGGCGGAACCCAAACTGGGCGTCACTGAGCAGGTTATTGCTGAGCAGGTGCTGCTTGATAGCACTGTTACTGACACCTTCTATCACTTTACTGATAATGGAGAGGAGACTGATGGGACGGTAATTGGCCGGGTTGGTTTGGTCCTGCTTTTTGCTTACAGGTCACACCCGGGCAATTCTTTACAGTGTCGGGTAGATACCAGTGTTGTAACTGTACTGGAACAGCTTGGCTGGGGGAGCGGCAAGTTCTGGAGTACAAGCCTTTAGTACTATTGTGGGAATATTGTCAGGGCCAATTCCCTCAACTGTTTACTGATATCACATGGAGTGAGTGGAATTGGCTGATGACTGGTATCTGTGATGCTGGGGACCTTTGGGCAGGAATGAGATGGATCATTCTCTCAACACTTTTAACTGAAATTGTTTGCAAATGTTTCAACCTTATCTTTTGCACCGATGTCCTGGGATTTTCCATCATAGAGGATAGGAATATTTGTGGAGTCTCCTCCCGAAATGAGTTGTTTAATTCTCTACCTCATTTTTTGACTCAGTGTGACAGGACTGCTGATCTTAGATCTGATCTGTTGGTTGTGGGATCGCTTTGCTCTGTCTATCACTTGTTGCTTTCGCTGTTTGGCACGCAGGCAGTCCTGTTTGGTAGCTTCACCAGGATGACACCTAATCTTCAGGGATGCCTGGCACTGCTCCTGGCATGCCCTCCTGCACTCTCCATTCAACCAGGGTTGATCCCCTGGCTTGGCGGTTATGGTTGAGTGGGGGATATGCCAGGCCATGACGTTACAGATTTTGTTGGAGTACAAGTCTGCAAATGTTAAATGGGTACTCAGTCTGGAGTTGCTAGACAACAAGATGCAGAGCTGGATGA
>NC_063338.1:92065673-92109972 GCF_021869965.1 Rhincodon typus
GGAGATGGGGGTGATGGGGAGGAGGTGTGGGAGGGAGTCTGGAGATGGGGGTGATGGGGAGGGGTTTGGGAGGGAGTCTGGAGATGGGGGTGATGGGGAGGAGGTGTGGGAGGGAGTCTGGAGATGCTGCAGAACATGGTCAAGCATCTGTGCCAACTCTGCCCCAAAGGAGAAGGTCCAGTTACAAAAAATTCTTGTCTGAAGATTTCAACCTGCTTCAAGACATCCTTTAATTCTGACCCCTTCCACAGCTCCAATTTTAGTCATTCCAATTTGATACCATATCTAGATTCTAAATCCTGGGCTGCGTAAGACAACAATTTAAAGCTTTAGATAGAGAAGGCAACAGCTGGGGACATATTGCAAAAGTGAAACCCACACCTAGTGAACAGCATGAATGGGTGGTGTGGATAATTAAATAACTAATAGCAAGTGGAGACTCCAGAAATATGTGAAGGAATTCAGCTCTTTTGTCCAGGTTTGAGCCAGGGCTGTAATGAGGTCAGGAGCTGAGTGGCCCTGGCGGAACCCAAACTGGGCGTCACTGAGCAGGTTATTTCTGAGCAGGTGCTGTTTGATAGCACTGTTACTGACACCTTCCATCACTTTACTGATGATTGAGAATAGACTAATGGTGTGGTAATTTTCCAGGCTGGATTTGTCCTGCTTTTTGTGTCCAGGATATCCTGGGCAATTGTCTACATTATTGAGTAAATGCCAGTGTTGTAACTGTACTGGAACAGCTTGGCTAGGGGAGCAGCAAGTACTAGAGCACAGGTCTTCAGTATTATTGTCGGAATGTTGTCAGTATCCAGTATCTCCAATCATTTCTAGATGGAAGTGGTCGAGGGTTTGGAAGGTGCTGTCGAAGGATCTTTGGTGAATTTCTGCAGTGCATCTTGTAGATAGTACACACTGCAGCTACTGAGTGTTGGTGGTGGTTAGAGGCCTAAAGCAACCAAACAGATTCCAGCTGCCTATGGCAAGGCCTAAACAACATTACAGGACACAAAATGGAACAGAGTAAGATAGCGGACAAAGTCACATCCTTTCCTGACAGGCCCAATGCTTCCTCTGCACCACCACGGTGGCAACATCTGCCCTGACAAGGGCAGCAGGTACATGGGAACACCGCCCCCTGCAAGTTCCCCTCCAAACCACTCACCGTCCTGACTTGGAAATATATCGCTGTTCCTTCACTGTCACTGGGTCACAATCCTGGAATTCCCTCCTTAAGGGCGTTGTGGGTCAACCTAGAGAACATGGACTGCAGCGGTTCAAGAAGGCAGCTCACCATCACCTTCTGAAGGGCAACTAGGGATAGACCATAAATGTTGGCCAGCCAGCGATGCCCATGTCCCACGAGTGAATAAAAAAAAGGCAGAAAACTTGCCTTGGTTGTGGAAATGATGACTCAGTTACCGAGGGCAGATAGGGAACATAGCTAGATGATACAACTAGAACATAAAGGTAGTAGCTACAGAACATTTCCCAAAGTGCAGCACACGGCTGTATTGCAATCAGTTGTGTTAGACAAAATCATTTGCGAACAGGACTGCGAACTGGTAACCCACAGCCTGTTATCTCAGAGTTAAGAATGACCCTCGGAGTTCAGCCAAGGGAATGCCTGATTTACAAAATGCCACCTTGTTTTGTGCAGCATTTAATTCCTCAGCAGGCCAGCAGAAAATATTTGACACCAAGCCTCCATTTTTCAATGTAGCAATGGGTTAACTGAGCCCATGCCAAGCACATAAGCAAGTGTTCTGTAACTCAGCAGTAACTCACATCTTTAAGAAATCATTGACAGTCTACGCTCCCAAACACTTTAGCCAAATCTTCCCCTGAGGTCATTAGGCCACTGTTCCTGTTCCAAGGTGGATTTGAAGCCTCAGGGCTTCATTGATGATGGAGTATAATCTTAATTTTTAATCAGCTGCATACCAATGTTAATAGTGTAATAGACATGTCAGACACTCCAGCTGTAACACCCATGTGTAATTGTTTGCTAACAGACAGTGACTATTACGGTTTCCAAGTGACTGCACACAGGTTCAGGTGGAGGTCAGGCTCCAAAGAAAGCTCCAAAGGTCTTACCTTGGCCTCTTGTGAATGAGGTGCAAGGTCAAATTGAATTGGGGGAGGCAATGGAATAGTGCTGAACTGCTAATCCCAGAGACCCAGGTAATGCTCTGGGGACCTGGTTTGAATCCTGCCATGGCAGATGGTGGAATTTGAATTCGATAAAAAAATCCGAAATTAAGAGTCTAATGGTGACCAAGAATCCATTGTTGGAAAAACCCACCTGTTTCACTAATGTCCTTTAGGGAAGGAAACTGCCATCCTTACCTGCTCTGGCCTACATGTGACTCCAGACCCACAGCAATGTGGTTGTCTCTTAACTGCCCTCTGGGCAATTAGGGATGGGCAATAACTGCTGGCCTGGTGAGCGATGCCCTCATCCCACGAGTGAATAAAAAAAAATCTGTGCTACCAGTGAGCGAACATTTCCAAATAGGATAAGGTTGGGAGGCAGAACAATGTCACCTTCGCACCATCTTTGATAGACCGTGCTTCAATCCAGCACCTCTACGGCAACAAAACATGCCAAGGATCTGCACTGGAGCATTGAAACCAGAGCTGACACCCACTTAAAGAGATAATCAGAGACCTGACCGAATGTGCTTTAGCGGAACCGAGAGAGGTGGAGAGTTTGAGGGAGAGAATTCCAGGGAAGGGAATTGCAGGGTGGAACAGAGGTAACATCAGACACGAAACACTGGCCAATGTCTTGGACAACCGGGTTTTCCAAGGATGAAACAGGTGACTTATTTTGTTGGGTTTCGCTGTGCAAAATGAGAAGCAGGTAGCACAGAATTATTGCAGTGCTGAAGGAGGCCATTCTGTCCATCGTGGCTGCATTAGATATTATCTAGTGCCAATCTCCTGCTTTCTCTCCATATCCCAGGAGCTAACCAGAGTGCAGAATGTGTTGTTGACAATATAGGACTGAGACGAGCAGAAATTTCAACACTCAGAGGGTCGCGTGTCTTGGGAAGCAGGTCGCGGCTGAGATATTAAATGATTTCCCTGCACTGTGTTTAAACTTGACATAGATGCTACCCAGAAGAGAAATTTTAATCACCAGAAGGGGTTAGAATTCATAAGGAGGTGGGATATTGGGTAGGCTGTCAGCACTAAAAATTGACAAGAGCTGGGCATCTGATAGAATGCCTCCAAAGGTACTAAAGGAAACAAGGTCAGAAATGTGGATGCACTGGCCATCATTTTCCAGCCTTCCCTAGCCTCTGGGGTGATACCAGAGGACAAGAGAATTGGAAACATTACATTCGTATTGAAAAATGATATAAGATGAAGCCTAGCAATTATAAAGCAGTCAGTTTAATTTCAATGGTGGGAAAACTTCAGTAACAATAACTTGGGAATTAAGTCACAGAGACAATTGTGTGAAAATTAAAGAAAAGTGGCAGGATTTTCTTCAGAGAATCATGTTTAATTGACTTAATGGAGTTTTGTAAGTGGTAACAGGGAGGGTTGGTAAGAGTAATGCAGTTTGGTAAAACAAGCAAGGGCAGAACTTAACTTATACAGTTAATGGTAGGGCCCTGGGCAGTTTTGTCAAACAGAGAGACCTAGGGAGAAAAAATCAGAGTTAACTTTTTGGGTCCAGTGACCCTTCCTCAGAACCAGTTCTTTTGGTTTTTATTAGAGCGACCGAGGGGTTCAGGAACATAGTTCTTTGAACTTTGGTCACAGGTAGACAGGGTGGTTAATAAGGCATTTAGCACACTTGCCTTCATTGCTCAAAACATTGAGTACAGGAGTTGGGACGTCATGTTGAGGTTGTACAAGCCACTTCTGGAGTACTGTGTACAGTTCTGGTTACCCTGCAATGGGAAGGATATTATTAATTTGGAGAGAGTTCAGAAAAGATTTACGAGGATGTTACCTGTACTGGACTACAAACCGAAGTCCCTACCTGCTTTGAGAAGACCACCACTATCCCAATACCATAGAAACCAATGCAATGTGCCTTAATGACTACAGCCCAGTGGCTCTGACCTCAATAATCATGAAATACTTTGAAAGGCTTGTCATGGCCCACATCAACTCCAGTCTCCCAGCCTGCTCAATCCCCTACAATTAGCCTACCAACATAACTGATCTTCAGCGGATGCCATATCCCTAGCCCTACACTCATCCCTGGAACACCTGGACAACAAGGACACCTACATCAGACTCCTGCTCATTGACTACAGCTCCGCCTTCAACACTATTATCCCCTCCAGACTGATCTCAAAACTGAGTGACCTTGGTCTCGGCTCCACCCTCTTCAACTAGATCCTCAGCTTTCTGACCCACAGGGCACAATCAGCGATGATAGGGAACTGCACCTCCTCCACAATAACACCCAACACTGGAGACCCCCAAGGATGGGTCCTCAGGCCCTCACTGTACTCCCTGTGCACCTCCAACTGTGTAGCCAAATTCTGAATGAATACCATCTACAAGTTTGCTGATGATACCACCATAGCAGGACAGATATCAAATAAAGATGAGTCATCATATAAAAAGGAGATAGAGGGCTTGGTGATGTGGAGTAATGAGAACAAGCTCACTCTCAATGTTGGAAAAAATTAAAAGGCTGATCATTGATCTCAGAAAGAAAGGAAGAGAACACGCCTCCATCTGCATCAATGGAACTGATGTTGAGAGGTTTGAAAGCCTCAAGTTCCTAAAAGTGATGATAACCGATAATCTGTTCTAGACTTCTCACATTGATGTGACAGTCAAGAAGGCACAGCAATGCCTCTGCTTCCTCAGGCAACTCAGGACATATGGCATGTCCGAAAGGAGCCACACCAACGTTTACAGATGCACCATTGAAAGCATACTGTCCGGGTGCATAACAGCCTGGTATGGCAACTGTTCTGTCCAGGACTGTAAGAAAATACAGAAGATCGTGTGCACAGCCCAGACCATCGCAGAAGCCAACCTTCCATCCATGGACTCCATTCACACGGCTCACTGCTGTGGAAAGGCGGCCAACATCATCAAAGACCCGTCACACCCTGGTAATGATCTTCTACAACATCTTCTGTCAGGCAGAAGATACAGAAGCTTGAACAAATGCACCAAGATGTCCAAGAACAGCTTCCTCTCTGCTATTATCAGACTGCTGAATGGACCTCTCTAACTTCAAATAATGTTTGTCTTGCTAATACACTTGTTGTTTTGTGCACCTCCTGTGCAGTGTAACTGTACGCTTTGCTCTAAGCACCCTATGATCTGTATGTCCTTGTTTGTTATGATCTGCCTGTACTGCTCTCAAAACAAAGCTTTCCAGTGTACTTAGGTACATGTCACTACAATAATTTAAATCAAATCAAATTGAGGCAGGTTCAATAAGCTGGGAGTTTTTTCACTGGAACATCACAAGTTAAGGAGTGACCTTATAGAGGTCTATAAAATCATCAGGGGCATAGATAAAGAGAATAGACAAGGTCTTTTCCATGTGTGGGGAGAGCTGAAAACTATGGGGCATATTTTTAAGATGAACAGTGAAAGATTTGAAAAGGACCTGAGAGGCAATATTTTCACGTTGAAGTTGGTTTGTATGTGGAATGAACTGCCAGAGGAAGTGGTGGATGCAGGTACAGTTACCACATTTAAAAGTCATTTGGACAGGTACATGAATAGGAAAGGTTTAGAAGGATATGGGCCAAACACAGGCAAGTGGGACTAGTTTGTCCCACTGTTGTAAGCGGGAGGTGATGGCCCAGTGGTATTGCTGGACTGTTAATCCAGAGACCCAGATAATGTTCTGGGGACCCGTGTTTGAATCCTGCCACGGCAGATGGTGGAATTTGAATTCAATAAATATCTGGAATTAAGAATCTAATGGTGACCACAAATCCATTGTCAATTGTCAGGGGGAAAAACCCATCTGATTCACTAATGTCCTTTAGGGAAGGAAACTGCCAGCCTTACCTGGTCTGGCTACATTTGACTCCAGACCTGCATCAATGTGGTTGACTCTTTAATGCCGTCTGGGTAATTAGGGATGGACAATAAGTGCTGCCTGGCCAGCGACGCCCTCATCCCGTGAATGGATAAAGGGGTTTAGTTTGGGAAACTTGGTTGGCATGGGCAAGTTGGACTGAAGGATCTGTTTCCATGCTTTACAACTGTTTGCCTCTATATTGACTTCCAAAAGACATGTGATACACTGTCACACAATAGACCTGTGAGAAAAGTTACAGCCCGTGGAATAAAAAATAAAATAGCAATGTGGATCCAAAATTGGCTGAGGTATAGGGAACAAAGATCAATGGATGTTTTTCAGGCTGAAGGATGGTTGTAATGAACTTTCCCAGAGATCGGTATTGGGACCTTCACTTTTATTGTTTTACATTAAATACCTAGACCTTGGTGTGCAGAGAATAATTTGAAAGTTTGTAAATGATACAAAGCTGGGAAGAATTATAACCTGTAATGGAGTCAGGGTAGAAATTTTCAAAAGGACATTTACAAGTTGCTCGAGTGAACAGATAGCTGGCAGATGAAGCTCGATACAGAGAAGTTTCCAAAAACATGGGTCACAGTCTGAGGAATACTGTGTGGGCCATTTACGACTAAGATAAGGAGAAATGTCTTCACCCAGAGAGTAGTGAGCATGTAGGAATTCACTACCTCAGAAAGAAATCAAGGCCGAAACATTGTATGATTTCAAGAAGGAGTTGAATACAGCACTAGGGTCAAAAGATATGGGGAAAAGAGGGAACAGGATGATCAACCATGATTGAAGGAGCACCCTTGCACCTTGGCCTATTCCTACTCCTATTTTCTGTTTCTATGTTTCTTAAGTGTGAGGTGATATGTTTTGGTAGAAAGATCATGGAGAGACAGAGTGATTTAAAGAGTATTTCTTTATTTTGTGAGCAGTACAGGCAGATCATAGCAAACAAGGACACAGATCATAGAGTGCTTAGACAGAGCGAGGCATACAAGGTTACACTGCACAGGAGGCTCACAAAGCAGGATCAACATTATTTGAAGTTAGAGAGTCCATTCATCAGTTTGATAACACGAGGGAAGAAGCTGTTCTTGAACCTGATGGTGCGTGTGTTCAGGCTTCTGTATCTTCTGCCTGACAGGAGAGGTTGTAGGAGAGCATTGCCAGCATGCGATGGGTCTTTGCTGATGTTGGCTGCCTTTCCACAGCAGCGAGCTGTGTAAATGAAGTCCATAGATGGAAGGTTGGCTTCCGTGATGGTCTGGCCTGTGCACACCACCTTCTGTAGTTTCTTACAGTCCTGGGCAGAGCAGTTGCCATACCAGGCCACTATGCACCCGGACAGTATGCTTTCAGTGGTGCATCTGTAGAAGGTGGTGAGGGACCTTATGGACACGCCAAATTTCCTGAGCTGCCTGAGGAACCAGAGGCGTTGCTGTGCCTTCTTGAATGTTGTGGGAAATCCAGGACAGGTTGTTGGTCATGGTCACTCCTAGGAACTTGATGGTTTGTGCAGGAGCAGAGGGACCTGGTTGTAAATCTGTATAACTCATTAAATATGGCAGAACAGCTGGAGAACACAGTTAGAAAAGTAAACAGTATCCAAGGCTTTATTCATAAAGTTATTGAGTACAAAAGCAAAGAGGTTATATAACTCCAGTCAGACACTGGTTATGATGTGGAGGTGCCGGTGTTGGACTGGGATGGGCAAAATCAGAAGTCACAGCATACCAGGTTATAGTCCAACAGGTTTGTTTGAAATCACAAGTTTTCAGAGTGCTGCTCCTTCGTCAGGTGAAGTGGACGGAAGACCATAAGCACAGAATTTATATACAGAAAGAAAATGGCAAAATAATTCCAGATAATTAAGAGTGTGAAAAAATAAGTACAAACTATATAAGTGAAATGTCGACATGCTGAATAACAACTTTTTGCAGGTGATCAAAAGTGTTAGACGATATGAGTAAAGTGTTAACAGCTGAATAGCAAATGAAAGGATGACCTGTGATCCAATTAATTAAGGCAGAGAGATAATTACAAAATATCAAAAGCTTGGTGGTGCTAGAGATAAACCAAAAGGCTGGGATAACATGATAGGTGTAAGAGTCGCATGGCGAGGGTCTAACCAAAGCAACAAGTGATTCAAAACTGTACAAACTAACTAGGTAGAGAGATAATAACAAGTTATCAAGGTGATGGTGTCAAAACAGAACAGTAAGGAAGATTTTACAAACACAGAACAGTACGGTGGGGTTACATGTAGCGCGACACAAACCCAAGATCATGGTTAAGACCATTCACATGGGTACAGAACTTGGCTATCAGTTTCTGCTCGGCAATTCTACACTGTTGTGTATCCCGAAGGCTGCCAGACACTGGTTAGACCTTAGCTGGAGTATTGTGTACAAATCTGGGCACAGATCACGGAATTATTCTGCCGCACTTTAGGAAGGATGGGAATGCATTGGAGAGAGCTCAGAAGAGATTTATCAGAATGATTCCAAAGTTGAGGAATTTCAGATATGAGGATAGATAAATTAGAGCAGTTTTCCTCGGAGACAAGGAGACTCAGAGGAGATCAAATAAAAGTTTTCGAAATTACGAGGGGTTAGGTCAGAGTAACTAGGGAGAAACCGTTCCTGCTCATGAAAGGCTGGAAAACCAGAGGCCCCTGATTTAACATAATTTACAAAAGTAAATGCAAAGTGAGGCCAAACCTTTTGTCAAGGTGAATAGTTAGGGTTGGGAATGCACTGCCTGCAAGTTTGGTGGAGGGCAGGAGAATGGCACTAAGTCATGATATCCAGTCGGAGAGCTAGTACACACATAACCAGCTGAATGGCCTCCTTCTGCACTGTAACAGTTCCTATGATGCTGTGATTCTACGGAATCCTGTCCTCCAGATAGCTGTGAATATTTGGAGGCTGTTTTTATCTTGAACTCTTAATCTGTAAAGAATTACCTATTGCAGTGATTCATGGGCATCTCAGGTGCAAAACGGGAATAATGAATCATTTCTCACTCTCAACTGGGAAAGGCAACGTTTCAGATGTGTCAAGGCAGACAGTTTCTTCGCCCTGACAGGATTTCAGGTTCAGTTGTTTATTCAGAGTTCAGTGATATGGTCAGAAGGAATTTATCTTTTATAAAGGACCTCCCACAACCTCAAGTTGTCCCTTTGCTGCCATTGACGCACTCTTCTGCACTTTCTTTTCGACGTGGGACAACCAATTTACGCACAGCAAGATCCCACAAACAGCCAGGTATTCTGTTTTAGCAATGCTGAACACAAGAAGTTAGACCTGGAACAAAAACAGAAGTTGCTGGAAAAGCCCAGAAGGTCTGGTACCGTCTGTGAAGAAAAGTCAGAGTTAACATTTTGGGAACAGGATGAGGCCAGGGGATAGAAGCTAAAGCTTTGCCTGGATGAGAGCAACTCCAACATGACCCAAGGTTCAACGGAGAGTGCAGGAGGGCATGCCAGGAGCATGTGGCATGTTAAATAGGACAGACTTCAAACAGATCTAGAGACTCAAGACTGGACATCCGTGAGGCGCTATGGGCCATCAACAGCAGCAGGATTGAATCTGTCAACTCATGGCCCGGCATGGCCCCTATTAGACCATTATCATCAAGCCAGGGGATCAACCCTGGTTCAATGGAGCGCGTAGGACGGCATGCCAGGAGCAATCCCAGGCAAACTTAAAAGAATGAGAATTAGGATTAGCTTTATTGTCACATGTACTCACTTAGTACGGTGTAAAGTTTACAAATTGACACTTACAGCGCCCTCTTAAGTATAAATGTACCATGAAATGGATTCTTAAGTGCAAATTATTCGGGAGAAAATAGAAAACTAAAAAAATAGAAAGTCCAGCCATCTTAGGTACAAAAGTACGAAATCATGGCAATAAAAATGAGAAAAATAAAGAAATAAAAGTTCAGAATAGCGGTCCTTCCAACCCACTCCACACTGGCACCTAGTCATCAGTCTACGCTAGGCTTCAAACCTCAAGGCTTTCCAGGCCAGGCAACCATTCTAGAATCATTTCGAGGCCGGGAGCGCACAATGAGGTCAGCTATGACTTCTCTCGAGGCTCACGGATGGGAGGTAAGAAGAAAGAAAGTAAAAGCAAAACCCTGAAATGAGACAAAAAAGAAAAGAAACGGATGGATTGGACGGGTTATGGCTGAGGAGTCCTACTCTTGTCGCCATCTTGGAATGGTTGAAATGAAGTGAGGTAAAAGTTAGGTGTCAACCTGCTGAAGCTACCACATAGGACTGTTTGCATGTCGAAAAGTGATAGACAGAGCTAAACGATCCCACAACCCACAGATCTGATCGGAGCTCTGCAGTCCTGCCACGTCCAGTTTGTGAATGGTGGTGGACTGTCAGCCAATTTGATTCACTCCGCATAATATCAAGAAATAGTTGGAGGCACTGGATACTGAGGAGGCGGGGCTTGTATCCCCCGGTGTTGAGAGGAATGAAAGGTGCCTTGATTGGAACATATAAAACCCTGAGGTGTTTCAACCATGTAGTTGTGAAGAAGATGAGATAACAAGATGTAGAGCTGGATGAACACAGCAGGCCAAGCAGTATCAGTGGAGCAGGAAAGCTGACGTTTCGGGCCTAGACCCTTCTTCAGAAATGGAGAAGATGATGCTTTTTGTGGGAGAACCAAGGAGTAGTCATCACTGCTTAAAGATCAGGGATCACCCATTTAAAACAAAGATTAGGTGACTTTTTTTTCTTTTGGAGGATCATGAGTCTTTGGAACTCTCTCCCTGAAAAGGGGATGGGAGCAGAGTCCTTGAATACTTTGAAGGCAGTGATAGATAGTTGAAGTAGGGCCATTCAATAATGAAATCAGGAAGGTGCTCTCTCTTGACAAGGAGAGTGACAATCTGGAACACTGTCTCCTACAGAAGGCTGTGGATACTGAGGGTCAATTGACATTTGGCGCAGTGGATGGGTTTTGTTGAGCAAAAGGGGATATAATTCCTCAGAGGCCAGTATCCTGTCACCAAGTCACCCTTTATTTACACTTCCATAGTACTTAACACTGGCCTGGCTTCCTCAGAGCCAGCTCTCAGAGTGAGCAGAACAGTCTAAGAATAAGGGGTAAGACATTCAAGACTGAGATGAGAAAGAATTTCTTCACTCAGAGATTCACAAACCTGTGGAATTCTCTCCAACAGAAAGTTGTTGGAGCCAATTTGTTAGATATTTTCAAGAGGGAGCTGGATGTGGCCCTTGTGGCTAAAGGGGTCGGGGGTATGGGAAGAAAGTGGGAGTGGGATACTGAATTTGCATGATCAGCCATGATCGTATTGAATGGTGGTGTAGGCTGGAAGGGCCGAGTTGCCTAATCCTGCTCCTATTTTCTATGTTTCGTTGTTTCTAACCTCTGACACTCCCGTTCTTAACTTTCAGTCAGGGGTCCCTGATTGGACCAGATTAACAGCCCCAATTGGGGAATCCATAGCCTATGAGGTCCACCTGGCTGACAATCACTACATAGTGGATGCAATGTAACTGAAGCCTGGAACAGGTTCAAGGGGCTGAATGACCTTCTTCTGCTCTGATGTTGTTATGTCACAACATAAATGGGCCAAGGTAGAACAGATTTCATTGGTGCGATATAATTGGAAGAAGATTATTTTTGCCATAGAGAGACCGTGAGAAGATTTGTAAACACATGAGTTGTTAAACTATGAGCAAGATGCCCTTAGTAATAAGGAATACATGAGGCAGCATTGGCTGACTTCCCCTCCATTTCTTCTGCTTTCCCAACATTTTCTCTTCATTTTATCGATGGGATTCTCTCCCATGTCCATTGGCTCCTTGCTCCTTTTCGTTCTTCCAATCAAAAGGCATCTTACACTCGGTCAGTCAAGTGGCAACTTTTGATTGGGCCATAAGTCAAATCAAAATGGCCGCTGGTCAACACCATTGGGTGACCAAAACAAAGAAGTTGTGCTCAATCTTTATCAATCATTTGTTAGATCTTAGCTGGCGTATTGTGGGCTCAGGAGGGATGTGAAGGCCTGGGAGGGAGCGTGGAGAAAATTTGGTACGATGACCCGGGGAGAGAATAGGGAGTCTGGGATTAGTCTCCTCAGAGCACAGAAGATGAAAGGGGGATTTAATCAATGTCTTCAAAATGGTGCAAAATTTTTTAACTGTCTAAGCAAAGAAAATTTTGTTCCAGTCCTCAGCTACCAAAGGCCTCAGATTTATGATACATGACCAAAGCAGCAAAGGCAAGATGAAGAGGTACCTTTCACTCTGCAGTTTGGTGTGGAAGCAGGTTCAGTTATGGCATCGATAAGGATTTGGATAAATAGTTAGTGGGGAAACCATTATAGGGCTGAGGAGAGTGATACTGTTTGGAAAGCTCTTTCACAGCACAATGTAGTGAAAGGCCTTGGCCTGTCCTGTAAGACGAGAAGATCCAGTGGTGAATGGAACACAAAAGCACAAGAAAAGTTTCAACAAATGAAGACAGAAGAATTAACTCTTAAAAGAAGATTGTTTTGCCCTTTAGCAGAGGATACAGTGCCTGCTATGTGAAGAATGATTGGAATGTCAGCCATGCTGACTGAAACATGTCAGTACCACTGTAAAAATATTTATCTGCTTTGTACTGTAAATTCAAAAGAAGAAATGAAAGTTTAGGGTCGTTGTTTACTCTATAAACAGCTCCCACTGAGCTTCTTAATAACAGGTTATAGCACAACCTTTGCCAGAGATGCATAGTATTCAATTACTAATGTCCTTATATTTGCTCAATTACTTACTCATGTTTCAAAACTCAGCACACATGCACATGCAAGTATGCACATTGCCATGCACATGAATACATTGGTAGTCTCAATCTTGTGCACTCTGATGTATTTACACACACCTTCACACACCCATACATTTAAAAACACACTGACACAGGCTTATACACTCACAATGACTGGCTGATATGTAGACCTATCACAGGCAAACTAACACACAGGTACATACCCACATATTCACACACACACGCACACACGCACACACACACGTGCACATGTTCTGACACACATACATTTATGTACACGCTGACAAATACTTAAACTTTCACTCTTGCAGGCTAACACGTGAATATACACAGAAGCATAAGACACACGTAACACAAACATGCAAACACAAACACATGCACACCCTGACACACATACATTTATGTACACTGACGCACACATCCTCTTAGATTTGCAGGCTGATATTAGGTATGTATACACACACACACACACACACACACACACACACACACATCACACACACACACATTCATGCTGTGACACATGTACATTTAAGCACACAGCCCAGGCCATCACCCAAGCCAACCTCTGATCCATTGACTCCATCAACACTTCTCGCTGCCTGGGAAAGGTAGCCAACATTATCAAAGACTGCTCCTACCATGGTTATAATCTCTTCCAAACCCTTTCATCAGGCAGAAGACACAAAAATGTAAACACATATACTAACAGATTCAAGAACAGCTTCTTCCCTGCTGGTATCAGACATCTGAATGAACCTCTCAAATTTTAAATTTAATGTTTGTCTTGCTCTCTGTGCATCTTCTCTGCAGCCATAGAGTAAAGGGAAGACCTTTTTGGAACGGAGATAAGGAGAAACTTCTTCAGCCAGAGAGTGGTGAATCTATGGAATTCACTGCCACAGAAGGCTGTGGAGGCCAGGCCATTGAGTACATTTAAGACTGAGATAGATAAGGTTCTTGATTAAATTGGGGATCAAGGGTTACGGGGAGAAAGCAGGAGAATGCAGTTGAGGAACTTATCAGCCATGATTGAATGGCGGTGCAGACTCGATGAGCCGAATGGCCTAATTTCTGCTCCTATGTCTTATGGTCTTTTGGTCTTATAACATTGTATTCTTTGCTCTGTTCTATTACCCTGATGCACTTTGTATGGTATGATCTGCCTGTACTGCAGGCAAAATGAAACTTCTCACAGTACCGAGGTACATGTGACAATAATAAATCAAATCAAATCGAAGTCACACTTACACTCTCACACTCACTGGCTGACATTTATATACACACACACAAATGTACACAAGCATTTACACACTCAAGTATTCACATACACACACAGAAGTGTATACCCACTGATGAATACACACATGCACACTCACACAGACACACACATATTCTCACAAATGCTACCAAAACACGCCAGGAACTTTCGTGAGTTGGTCAACAAGCTGCAGCTTTTTATAGCTCATTTTCATCCCCTTTTAGTTTATTGAACAGTTCAAATGAAAAATGCCTTGTACCAAAACTTTATTCTTAAGAAAATCCAAAGATTAGTTTATTATACATCTATTGCTATGCAAACTGTGATACAAATTGGCTAAAAGACAGATACAAAGATTTTAAGTATCTTTTATCCACAGATTACTTTAAAGATGAAAGTAGAGTCAGTTTGTTATCATTGTAGGCTCTGTTACTTCCTTGAAGGTTATTTTTCTAAAACAAAGCTGTTGAACACTTGAAGTCAGAATTCAATAGATGTGATGGTTTCTGCTGTCAAATAGTTGAAAGTTGTTTGGACTGGTAAGACAGGAGGTGAGTTACTTGCTGCAGTATTCCTAGCCTGTGGCCTACACTTGTAGCCCCTGTGTTTATGTGATGAGTCCAGTTCAGTTTCTGGTCAATGATAACCCCAAGGAAGGGGTTCTGAGGAAAGGTCACCGGACCCGAAATGTTAGCTCTGTTTTCTCCTCCACAGATGCTGCCAGACCTGCTGAGCTTTTCCAGCAACTTTGTTTTTGTAACCCCAAGAATGTTGTTAATTGGGGTATTCAGTGATAGCAACACCATCGAATGTCAAGGGATGGTAATTAAATTGACTTTTATTGGAAATAGTCATTGCCTGGAATCTGTGTGCCATCCATGTTAATTGCCACTTCTAAGCCCAAGCTTAGATATTGTCGAGATCCTGTTGCATGTGAACATGGTCTGCTTCAGTATCTGAGGAGTCGCGAATGGTGCTAAACATTGTGCAATCATCAGCAAACATCCACACTTCTGACCTTATGGTGGAGGGAAGGACATTGATGAAGCAGCTGAAGATAGTTGGCCCTAGGACACTACCCTGAGGAACTCCTGCAGAGATGCCCTGGAGCTGAGGTGACTGATCTCTAACAACCACAACTACCATCCAATGTGCCAGGTATGACTCCAACCAGTGGAGACTTTCACCCCTGATACCTATTTATTGGTACTTGCAGGTTGCCCACATCCTTTCAACAGAATTGCAGTTGGTTTTTTAAAACCTTTCTCTTGACGTTCCCTTCGGCTGAATGACACAACAGAGTCCCTCCTGGGTAGTACTGACAATATATTGACTCACAGCCTGTCTTCTGCTGATCACAATTTAAGATGGCTACTATGCTGGAATATGTGGTGTCTGTCAGGCCTCCCGTTTTGTCAGAAACTTTAAAACTTCATAAAGAACCTTTGTCATAGAGTCATAGAGTCCTACTGCACGAAGACAGGCCCTTTGGCCCAAACTGGTCCATGCTGACCAAACTGTCCGTCCACGCTAACCCAATTTCCCTGCACTTGGCCCATATCTTTCTAAACCCTTCTTATTGATGTATTTGTCCAAATGCTTTTTAACTGTTGTTAACATACCTGCCTTGACCACTTCTGCTGGCAGCTTATTCCGTATGCATACCACCCTCTGTGTAAAAAAAATTATCCCATGTATTCTTTCCCCTCTTACCTTAAACTGATTCCCTCTAGTCCTCAATTCCCCAACCCCCTGGAAAAAAAACTGAGTGCATTCACTCGATCCACATCTCTCATGATCATATGCACTTCTATAAGATACCCCCTCAGTCTCCTACAGTCTAAAGAAAAAAGTCCTAGCTTGTCCAATAACTCAATCCTTTGAGTCCTGTGTTGTCCAAACGGTCATCAAATTCTAAATTATGATTGATGCTGAGATAAAAGTTCATTGATATACAGAGGGATCTTAGAGTCCAAGTCCACACATCTCTGAAAAGTGGCAATACAAATGGATAAGGTGGTAAAGAAGGCATACAGCATGCTTGCCTTCATCGGTCAGGGCATCGAGTATAAAAATTGGCAAGGCATGTTGCAGCTGCATAAGACTTTAATTAGGCCACAGTTAGAGTAGTGTGTGCATCTCAGATCCCCACACAGTAGGAAGGATATGAGTGCTTTGGAGAGGGTACAAAAGGGTTTGGAGTGTATTAGCTATAAGGAGAGATTGGACAAACTTGGATTGCTATTGCTAGAGCGTTGGAGGCTGAGATTTCTTTTCTCTCAGATATTGGTTAGTCTGACAAATTCTCTTCCCCAGAACACAGCGTTGGAACATTGAAATTATTTAAGGCTACATAAGGAATGTCTTGCTGCAATTGTACAGGGGAGACAACCCTGGAGTATGGTGTGCAGTTTTGGTCTCCTTATCTGAGGAAAGATGTTCTGACTACGGAGGGAGTGCAACAAATGTTTACCAGAGTAATTCTTAGAATGGTGGACTGACATATGAGGAGAGGTTGAATTGGTTAGGTCCATATCCACTGGAGTTCAGAAGAATGAAAGGGAAAAGTCATAGAAATCTATAAAATTCTAAAAGGACACGACAGGATAAATGCAGGAAGAATGTTACTGATGACAGGGAGTGCAGAGCCAGGGAGTCATTGTCTAAGGATACAAGGCAGACCATTTAGGGCTGAGATGAGGAGAAATTACTTTACACAGAGACTGGGTTACTGCCAGAGGCAAGGAGAAGAAATAATTGGGGCATTAGCAGATATCTTCACATCCTCTTTGACCACAGGTGAGGTTCCAGAGGACTGGAAATTAGCCAATGTTGTTCCCTTGTTTAAGAAAGGAAGCAGGGATAATCCAGGAAATTATAGGGCAGTGAGTCTGACATCGGTGGCGGGGAAGTTCTTGGAGGAGATACTGAGGGACAGGATATATGCACATTTGGAAGAAAATGGACTAGTTAGTGACAGGCAGCATGGTTTTGTACGTGGAAGGTCATGTCTCATCAACTTGGTCGAATTTTTTGAAGAGGTGACAAAGATAATTGATTAGGGAAGAGCTGTGGATGTAGTTTATATGGACTTTAGTAAGGTATTTGATAAAAGTCCTAAAGTGACCAAAGTCCCACATGGCAGATTGGTACAAAAACTAAAATTGCATGAAGTTCAGGGTGGGCTGGCTAGATGGGTACAAAACTGGCTTGATCATAGAAGACAGAGGGTAGTGGTGGAAGGGTGTTTTTCAGAATGGAGACCGATAACTACTAGTGTTCCACAGCGATCAGTCTTAGGTCCTCTGTTGTTTGTTGTTTATATTAATGATTTGGAGGAAAATGTGAGTGGTCTGATTAGTATGTTTGCAGATGACACAAAGATTCGTGGGGTTGCTGATAGAGCCAATGATTGTGAAAGGATACAACAGGATATAGATAAATTGGCAACTTGGGCACAGAAATGGCAAATGGAGTTTAATCTAGACAAATGCCAGGTGATTAATTTTGGAGGATCTCATTTAAGTGTGAATTATACTGTAAATGGTAGAATCCCTGTGAACATTAACATATTGACGGATCTGGGCGTGCAGGCCCACAGTTCCCAACACAGTTGACCAAGGTGATTAAGAAGGCACTTGGCATGTTTGCCTTCATCAGCCAGGCCATGAAGTACAAGAGTTGGTAAACCATGTTGCAGCTATATAAAAACCTTGTTAGACGGTGTTTAGAATATTGTGTGCAGTCTTGCTCGCCTTACGAGAAGGACGTGAAACCTTTGGAGAGAGTGCAGAGAAGGTTCACCAGGGAGTTGCCTGGTCTCGAGGGCATTGGCTATGAGGAAAGGCTAAAAAGACTAGGGATAGTAGGAACTGCAGATGCTGGAGAATCTGAGATAACAAGGTGTAGAGCTGGATGAGCACAGCAGGCCAAGCAGCATCATAGGAGCAGGAAGGCTGACGTTTCGGGCCTGCGATAGGGTTAGGGTTAGGGTTAGGGTTAGGGAGGCTCGAAACATCAGCCTTCCTGCTCCTGTGATGCTGCTTGGCCTGCTGTGTTCATCCAGCTCTACACCTTGTTATCTTAAAAAGACTAGGATTGTTTTCATTGGAAAGATGGTGGCTGAGAGGAGACTTGATGGAGGTCTACAAAATTATAAGAGGCATAGATAGGGTGGGTAGTCAGAGGCTTTTTCCCAGGGTTGAAATTTCAATTACAAGGGGACACAGGTTCAGATGAGCAGGCAAAAGTTTAAGGGAGAAGTGCGAGGAAAGTTTTTCACGCAGAGAGTGGTAGGAGCCTGGAATGCACTGCCAGAGGAATTGGTGGAAGCAGACACGTTGGCGATATTTAAGAGGCGTCTGGATGGTTACATGAATAGGCAGGGAATAGAGGGATACGGACCGAATAAGGGCGGAAGGTTTGTTTTTTAAGTTTAGTTAGGGCATGATGATCAACACAGGCTTGGAGGGCTGAAGGGCCTGTTCCTGTGCTGTACTTCTCTTTTGTTCTTTTTGTTGAGACTGTGGAATTCACTACCATCGAAAGCAGTTGAGGCCAAAACATGTTTTCAAGAAGGAGTTGGATATAGCACTTGGGGCTAAGGGGATCAAAGGATATGGGGAGAAATGAGAGCAAACTATTGAGTTGGATGATCAGCCATGATCTAATGAATAGCACAGCAAGCTTAGTCCTTCCACAAATTTCTATGTTTCTAAGTTTGATAATTTTTGTTAGACAAGGGAGTCACAGGTCAGGGGCTGCATTGAAATCACAACCGGATCAGCCACAATCAGGGGCAGCAATGGCCTAGTGGTATTATCACTGGACTGTTAATCGAAAGATCCAGATAACATTCTGGGGACCCAGGTTCGAATCCCGCCATGGCAGCTGGTGGGATTTGAATTCAATAAATATCTGGAATATCTGTCCAATGATTCCTGTGAATCCATTGTCAATTGTCAGGGGGAAAACCTATCTGGTTCACTAATGTCCTTTAGAGAAGGAAACTGCCATCCTTACCTGGTCTGGCCTACATGTGACTCCAGACCCACAGCAATGCAGTTGACTCTTAACTGCCCTCTGGGCAATTAGGGGTGGGCAATAAATGCTGCCTGGCCAGCGATGCCCTCAACTTGTGAATGATTAAAGCAAAAGAAAGATCTTCTTGAATGGGGGAGTAGGCTCGAAGGGTCTAATGGCTAATTAATTAGCACAGAGCTCAACTGGTTGCTGCATTTCACTAGAATGGAGTGGAGGCTTCTAAGATTATGAAGACTTTTCATTACATGAATGAAAGATGACTGTGCCCTCCTGTTGGAGTTTCTGTGACATGGGATCATGAATTAGAATATTAATTCAGAGTAATACTTTGTTGTTGACAGTCATAGAGGCAGGAAGAATTGCTATTTTTCAGAGGAATTGAATAAACATTGGAAACATGATCAGGTTCAAGTCCATGATGAGAGAACAGGAGAATGAGATTAGCCCTGGATCCCTTAACGTCAGGCCGACGCAGACCCAATGGCCTCAGTGGATTAACCCTTTCCCATAAAGGTCTGTGGTTATTTGATTACACAACAACAAAAGCCAAAACACTTTAAAAGCAATTAATCGGTTGTAAACAACTTGGGGATTTACTGAGAACACGAGAAAGCGTAGTACTACAAAGGATGCAAATTTAAAATAGCTGCCAAAAAAAGTCAGATGCAAGTTGAGGTTAAACCTCTTTGAACAGTGTGTTGTTATGATCTGGGAGGCACAGACCGAAAAAGCATCAGCAAAAGATCGGAACTTAACTTTCAAAAATGGAGCATCTCAAAATTGAAAATCTTGCTGGACCAGGCTTACTGAATTGTTCAGAGGTGAAATAACTGCATGGGGGCCCATATCTGTCACCAAATCACCCTTTATTTACATGTTCACAGTCCATGAGCTCTGACCAGCCAGCTGAGACCCAGTCCCGAGAGTGAGGACACTCTCTGATCTTCTGCTTGTATCTGTCAGCCAGGGCTCCCTGATGGGCCCCGTTTACCAGCCCAATCAGGGATCTCACAGTCAATGATATCCACCTAGCCATCATTCCATTCACTACAGAAGGTAACAGAGAAGGTACACAAAAGGGATATACTAGATATAAATTATCTAGTTTATAAAAGGCCTTCTATTAAGTGGTTCAAGCATAACTATTTATTGAATACGGTCAGAGAACGTGGTATCAGGGAACGAATGGTAAAATGAATTTTTGGGTGGCTTCAAAGCAAAATATGGAGGATGGGAATGAAAGGTAATGGTGGAAGGTAGGAAGTGGTGTCCCACAGGGATCAGTGCTGGGACCACATCTGTTCACAATTTACATTCACAATTTGGACTTTGGAGTCAGCAGCGCAATTTCTAAATTTGTGGGCAACAGCAAATTGGTGGGACAAAAACAGAAATTGCTGGAAAAGTTCAGAAGGTCTGGCAGCATCTGTGGAGAGAGTCATAGTTAATGTTTCGGGTCGAAACTGAGGTTCTGAGGAAGGGTCACTCGACCCGAAACGTTTTAACTCTGACTTCTCCGCAGAGAGCCTGCCAGACCTGCTGAACTTTTCCAGCAATTTCTGCTTTCGTTTCTGATTTATAGCACTTGCAGTTCTTTCTGTTTTTATTTAGTACGTTGTTAGGGATAGTCAGGACTGAGAAAGGCTACAGCAAATTATGGAAATTACTACGAATGCAGACTGGACAGAAAAGTGGCAAATGAAATTGAACACAGATAAATGTGGGATAGTATATTTTGGAAGAGAAAAATACTGCAACAGCAATGGATCAGATACGAAAACTATTTCTTGACTTTTTAACTTTTAATTCCAAACTATGCATTTTTTTTAAGAAAGGAAAGAACTGCTACAGTAAAAAAAAACAGGGATGCGCTGGCTGGGTCAGCATTTCTTGCCCATTCCTAGTTGCCCCTTGAGAAGGTGGAGGTGAGCTGCCTTCTTGATCCGCTGCAGTCCATGTGCTACAGGTTGATGCACATGTATAGGGAGTAAATTCCAAGCTTTTGACCCAGCAACATTAAAGGATGGCGATATATTTCCAAGTCAGGACGGTGAGTGGCTTGGAGGGGAACTTGCAGGGGTTGGTGTTCCTATGTATCTGCTGTCATTATCCTTCCAGATAGAAGTGATCGTGGATTTGGAAGTTGCTGCCTGAAGGTCTACGATGGTGCACACTTATTGGACAGAGCATCATTGGTAGAGGAAATGGATGTTTATGGGCATTGTGTCAATCAAGTGGGCTGCTTCGACCTGGATGGTGTCAAGCTTCTTGAGTGTCTGGCAAAGTCCTGTAGGGATTCAATAAAATATCACACCTGTAAAGAGTCAGTGAAACCTCAAACAGGAGACACTTAACGAGAATGGATAATGGTGGGGTGGAGGGGGTGGCCCCCTTGTCTGCTTCACTTCCACGAATAGGCAAAAAAAGGGTTAAAATTTGACGGCAACTAGTCTATGTGTGTGTGTGTTATTAGTCAAACATCTTAATGTGTGAACTAGAGTACTGTGAGAGCTACTATTTTGATAACAGCCATGTAAACAATCCTGCACTGCAGGTAGAACACGGAGGAAAGTTGTTACTCCAAATGCTGCCAGCCAGAACAAAAGAATCAAAGAAATTATCACCAACTGCTCTACTGCCAAAGCCAAACCAGTGTCATCCAATGATGATGTTAGTTCTTCATAGTAACGTAGGAATACAGGACAGGAGCAGGCCATTTAGCCCCTTGTGCCTTTTCTATCGTTTCATGGTCATCATTAGCAAACTGCATCCACCTGCCTTTGATCCATATCCCTTTGTGCTTAGCGAAGATTTATCTATCTCAGTTTAAAATTAACAACTGATCGAATATCTAATGCTTCTCATTGAAGAAATTTCCAAACATCTACCACACTTTGTTTGTAGAAGTGCTTCTGAAAATAGAATCCTTAAGCGTGGAAGCAGGCCATGGAGTCCAGACCATTCCTCCAAAGAGCATTCCACCCAATCCCATCCCAGTAACTCTGCATGTCCCATAGCTAATCCACCTAAGCTACACTTCCCTGGGCAATTTAGCATGACCAATCCACCTAACCTGCACATCTTTGAACTGCAGGGTAACATGGACAGACAGTTACCTAAGGGTGGAATCGGACCTGTATTCCTGGTGTTACGAGGCAGCAGTCACTGACCTCTGAACCACTGTGCTGTTCTATCTTTACTGAATAGCTTAGCCCTTATTCTCAGACTTTGCTCGCTAGTTTTAGAATTTCCAACCAGTGGAAATGGTTTCTCTTCATCTACTCCGCTTTCTAATATGTTGAAAGCTTTGTACCTATTTTTCATAAACAAGTCAGAGACAGATCAGTATTTTTCCTTTCACTTTTATCTTTTATGTGCTCATCTCTTATTTCTACCCTAAGTGCATGTTTGTTACATTACAGAATTTTTTTGTGTTGAGGAATTAATTAAGTCACCTTGTCTTAACTCATGAAAGTCTGGACAATTTGGCTCCTTTTAACTCAGCAATTCATTTGTGCCTGCTAATGTAACACCCCTGTTCACAACGGGAGGGAGGCAGAAAACAGGAAACAATAGACCGGTTAGCCTGACCTTGGCCTTTGTTAAGATTTTAAAGTCCATTATTAGGTGTGAGATTGTGGAATAGTTAGAAGTGTATGGTAAAATAGGGCTGAGTCAACACAGCTTCGTCAAGGGTGGTCATGCCTGACAAATTTGTTAAAATTCTTTGAGGAGTTAACAAAGAAGTTAGACAATGGAGAGCCAGGGGATGTGATCTATTTGGATTTCCGGAAGACCTTTGAAAGGTGCTGCACAGGAGTCTGCTAAATAAGTGTCCATAGTGTTGGGGCAAGGTACTGGCACAGATAGAGGATTGGCTGACCTTCAGAAGGCAGGGAGTGGGGATAAAGGAGTTTTTTTTTCAGGATGGCTGCCAGTGACTAGTGGAGTTTCACAAGGGTCAGTGTTGGGACCACAACTATTCATGTTCTGCATTAACGATCTCAACAAAGGAACTGAGGACATTGTTGTTAAGTTTGCAGATGACATTGGAGGGACAAGTTAGTGTTAAAGAAGTGGGGAGGCTGCAGAAGGACTTGGACAGGCTAGGAGAGTGGGCAAAGAAGTGACAGTGGAATACAGTGTAGGAGAGTATGAGGTTATGTACTTTGGTAGGAAGAATAGAGGCATAGACTATTTTCTAAATGGGGAAAATCTTCAGAATTCTGAAGCACATAGGGACTTGGGAGTCCTAGTTCAGGATTCATTCATTTCGAGAGGGCTGGTTTACAAGAGCAGTTATACTGTTGAGGCTTTATAAGGCTCTGGTCATTATTATGAGGAATATTATGAGCAGTTGTGTTCCCTGCTTCTAATGAAGGGCTTGTCATATGAGGAGCAGTTGAGGACTTTGGGTCACTCAATGGAGCTGAGAAGGATGAGGAGGTCTCTGATTGAGACTTACAGAATATTGAGAGGCCTGGATACAGTGGACATGGAAAAGATGTTTCCATTAGTAGGAGAGAAAGGACCTGAGGGCAGAGGCGACACTTTAGAACTGAGATGAGGAGGAATTTCTTCAGCCAGAAGGCGGTTAATCTGTGGAACTCATTGTCACAGAAGTCTGGGGAGGCCAAGTCATTGAGTGTATTTAAGACAGAGATAGATCGGTTCCTGATTGTAAAGGAATCAAGGGTCTATGGGCGAAAGGCCAACAAAGGCAAGATGAGAGAGGGTAGTGTCAATAACTAAGGGGAGCTGAATAATTTGCAGTATCCTCCCTGGAACCATAACAAGTTGTCAAAACTTGTGCAGGATCTGTTTGTAGTGATATGGAGACTACTTATTACTGGGAAAGCACGAATGTAGATGGGGTAGAGGAAGAATCTCCAAATGCAATAGACCAGTCATTGAAAGTTGAACGATAAGCTGTCAAGACAAGCCTCGTTCTATTCTGGAAGGATGGAACTGTAAAAGCAAGAAGTCTTGCTAAATCTGTATTGAACATTGACTAGCCCACAATGGAATGCAAGTTGCTGCTCTAGGGAGGCAGTGGCATGGCAGTAATGCAGTTGGATTAGTAATCTGGAAGCCCAGTCTAATATCCTGGGTTCAAATCCCAACATGGCCTATGGTGAACTTTGAATTCACTTAAATCTGAAATTCAAACATAGCCAAATGTTGTCAATGGTTCATAGATCATAGAGTCCCTACAGTGTTGGATACAGGCCCTTTGGCCCAACAAGTCCATACCGACCCTTGGAGCATCTCACCCAGACCCATCCCCTATAACCCACCTAATCTGCACATCCCTGAACACTACAGGCAATTTAGCATGGCCAATCCACCTAATGTGCACATCTTTGGATTGTGGGAGGAAACCAGAGCACCTGGAGGAAACCCATGCAGACACAGGGAGAATGTGCAAACTCCACACAGACTGTCACCCAAGGGTGGAATCGAACCCGGGTCCCTGGCGCTATGAGGCTGCAGTGCTAACCACTGAGCCTCCATGCTGCCTTAAACGAAAATCATACCCCTAGACCAACGAGCCATGAGACTCACTCAGTGTATTTACCACCTTTTTCAAGCTTCTATCAGTTCCAAAGAAGGTCACTAGACTCAAAATGTTAATTTTGCTGTCTGTCTACAGATAATACCAGACCTGCTGTGTTTCTCCAGAAATTTCTGTTTGTTTCAGATTTCCAGCAACTGCAGTTCTATGTTTTATCTGGAGCCATGATTTTTCTTTCAACCAGTTATGACAAACAGCAGCCTCTTGGAGTGATAATGAGAATCTGTTTCCATTATGAGAGTTTTTGGATTGGACACAGTAAACATTGAAAGGTATTTATTGGCTTTGACTCAGAAGAATCAAGATTCTTTTTTCCCCTTGCTTGGGGAAAACCTATGAATTGAAAAACTTTTGGCTTCAGTTGACAGACATCCTAGTTGAAGTTAGATGTATGAACAGTCTCTCCAGGAGTAAGGAGATAATTCGGAAGAGTTAGGAAGTAGATTATCTCTGTGTCAGGGTTTTAGTTTGAAATTCCATATTTAAAGTATTTGGTTAGAAGCATGAAGGGTTTATTTGAAGCTGAAAACTAGGCTCAGTTGTGTTATTAATTAAGGGAGAGGTTATTCAATTCACAAAACCAGGAATTGGAAAAAACAGCAATTAATTTATACCTTTAGATGAGATTGAGAAAAAAACCTTATAATGTTTGGATAATTGGGGTTGTATTTTTACTGTTTCAAAATCTTTTAAAATTGTGATTGTTATCTAGTTTACCAATGGCCTTTAGGGAAGGAAATCTGCCATCCTTACCCTGCCTGGCCTACATGTGACTCCAGATACACAGCAAGGTGGTTGGCTCTTAAATGCCCCCTGAAATAATCTCGCAAATGCTCAGTTGTATCAAAATTGCTAGAGAGTCTAAAGAAAGGAATGAAATTGGATACACTACCTGGCATTGATGTAGGTGGGGTCGAGTCCTAAAGGACATAGCTGCTAGACTGGGTCTACAGCTGGTGGTGAGGGAACCAACAAGACGGAAAAGCATACTTGACCTTACCCTTACCAATCTGCCAGCTGCAGATGCATCTGTCCATGACTGTATCAGTAAGAATGACCATCAAACAGTCCTTGTGGAGGCGGAGTCCCATCTTCACATTGAGAATAACCTCCATTGTGTTGTGTGGCACTATCACCGTGCTAAATGGGACAGACTTTGATCCGATCTAGCAACTCAAGACTGGGCATCCATGAGGCGCTATGGGCCATCAACAGCAACAGAATTGTAGTCCAGCACAATCTGTAACCTCATTGCCCGGCATATCACCCACTCAACCATTACCATCAAGCCAGGGGATCAACCCTGGTTCAATGGAGAATGCAGGAGGACACACCAGGAGGCGTCAAACTAGTAAAAATATCATAGGACTACCTGCTTGTAAAACAGCGTAAACAGCAAGTGATAGACAGAGAAAAGCAATTCAACAGATAAGATCTAAGCTGTACAGTCCTGTTGCATCCAGTCATAAATGGTGGTTGATGATTAAACAGCTCACTGGAGGAGGGGACTTGAATCCATCCCATCAGGGCAAAAGACAAGGCTCAGGTATTTTGCAACAATCTTCAGCTAGAAGTGCCCAGTACAGATACCAGTCTTCAACCAATTTGATGATGTCCATGTGATATCAAGAAACATGCTTATGCTAAGCAAGTTCATGACACCTTGCATCACTTTACTAATGATTGAGCATAGACTGATGGGTGGTAATTGGCCGGGTTGGATTTGTCCTGTTTTTTTGTGTACAGGACATATCTGGACAATTGTCCACATTATCAGGTAGGTGCCAGTTTTGTAACTGCCCTGAAAGAGCTTCATTAGGGATGCGGAAAGTTCTGGAACACAAGTCTTCAGTACAATTGCCGGAATGTTGTCAGGGTCCATAGCATTTGCAGTATCCAGAGCCTCCAGCCGTTTCTCGACACCATGTGAATGAAATCCAAGTCTTAATTTTTCACCCCCTCTTTATTTCTCTCACTTTATCAAATTACAGTGTAGTTTCTTCTTTCTTGCTGATCTTTTTTTTCCACTATCCTTGGAGACTCAGGGGCTAGACTTATGGTGCCAAAATGTCCCTGATACCCAGTTGCCATCACTAGGCTATTACCAGCTCAGACTATTGAGTCTGTTGAAACATCTAAAAGTTCAGTTCCTAATGTTTACAATTTCTGAAAAATTCCAATTAGAATGTGAATTGCAATTAGAGACTTAATCAACGCTCCCCGGTCCTGAAAAAGCAGCAGGTTCAACAATTCCATCCTTGCGTGCGGGGACACACACACACACACAGACACACACACACACACACAGAGACACACGCACACACAGACACAGACACACACACACACACAGACACACACACACACAGTCACACACAAACACACACACACACAGAGACACACACACACACACAGTCACACACAAACACACACACACACACACACACACACACACACACACACACACACACACACACACACACACACACACACACACACACACACACACACACACACACACACACACACACACACACACACACACACACACACACACACACACACACACACACACACAGTCACACACAAACACACACACACACAGACACACACACACACTCACACACAGACACACACACAGACACAGACACATGCACACACACACGCGCACCCACGCACGCGCGTGCGCGTACACACACACGCACCCACACACACACACACACACACACACGCACACACACGCGCGCACACACACACACACACACGCGCACACTCACAGACATGGACACAAATCAATTAAACGTTTTACCTTTTGCCAATGACAATCGCTTTGTTACTTTGATTTGACCTCATTAACGCAATGGAATTTTTATTTCTGCTATTTTAATGTGTGCTTTGAATTCTTCAGATGAAATGAAATTATTGTTTTAGTGTCTTGAATCTTGCACTTTTCAGAGAGCTCTATCACCAAGAGTAGACTTTGGAATTGTCTCATTAAACATGACATTCCACACTCGGATGTCTTTGACCAGGGCCTGTCAAGGCATACCCACAGCAAAAACACTCCTAATTCAAACTAATTAATAATGGTACATTCTTGGCAAGTTAACAATCGAGCGGTACCATTCAAGTTCATATTAAAACCAGTGTGGTTATAGGAAGTCGTCTTTTAGACTGCATTGCTGGGCTAATGCCACCCAGACTTGCCACCCATGGCACTGCACCTGACCCAAGAGAGTCTGCCTCTCTACAGGACTTGAGGAAGTTAATTGTTCTTTTTGTGGAACATCAAAAGACAACTCATGTGTGTACCTCATATTCTCATTTCCGGGTCTCTCCATGGTTCCCACCTTCCCCCTTGCCCGGTCCCTGTCGCTGTTTCATTAACCTGGAAACCAAGTTGCAATAAACGACCAGGGCAGACTGAGAATGTCATCTTTAAATATTTTAAGGCTGTGGTAGCTAGATTCTCAATGGCCATGGGGATGAAAGATTATTAGGGAAATTCAGGAATGTAGAGTTGAAGTTAAAGTCAGATCAGCATGATGTTATTGAAAGGCAGAGCAGGCTCAAAGGGCCAATTTTTAAAATCGTTTATGGGATGTGGGTGTCACTGGCTGGCCAGCACTTCTTGCCCATCCCTATTTGCCCTTGAGAAGGTGGTGGTGAGCTGCCTTCTTGAACCGTTGCAGTCCTCCTGCTGTGGGATGGCCCACAATGCTATTAGGGAGGGAATTCCAAGATTTTGACCCAGCAACAGTGAAGGAATGGCGATATATTTCCAAGTCAGGACAGTGAGTGGCTTGGAGGTGAACTTGCAGAGGGTGGTGTTCCCATGTATCTGCTGTTCTTGTCATTCTAGATGGAAGTGGTCACGGGTTTCGAAGGTGGTGTCTGAGGACACATTCTTGTTCACATGTTTATATGTTTGTATAACACCTAACCGACTTGTGCTTCATATTTGTATCTCTGGTGCTTACTAGCTTACCTGGTTAGAGAGCTTGTGGTTTGATGGTGAGTTGTTAATTTAGGACATAGTTACACTACGCTGTCACTCTACCATTCGGCATGCTGCAGCAATTACTGTTACTCTGTTGCTACTCAAACTTTCTGCTGTGGCTAGTTCATCAGCATTTACATTGGCCAAGTAGTGGGGGCTTTTGAAGCATGCAGCGTTTCATCCATTAGCTCTTCTGACCATACTGCAGCGCCCAACCCAGAAACTCTCCAGGCTTGCTGTGCAAATCATATATATTCCTCACTCTGCCTATTGTGGCTGCAACTTCTGATTTGATCATCACAGGCTAACATTTACATTCCACTGACAATTTGTTTCTAAATTGTGAACGTGGTTGACCATGTGGCCGGATAACTAGCTTTTCATTTTGCTGCCATGGTTGGATATAGGGCTCAGTTGGCTGGACAACTGGCTTAGAATGCATGTGGGTTCAATTCCTGCACTGGCTGAAGTCACCATGAAAGACTCTCCTTCGCAACCTCGCTCCTCACCTGAGCTTTGCTGACCCTCAGGTTAAACCACCACCAGGCGTCTCTCTCCAGTCAGAGAATAGCCTTTTAGCCTGGTAGGACAATGATGATTTTACTCGGAAATATTAGTCTGGACATGAGAGACAACTGTGTTAATACCAGACATAATCTGGCTAGATTGGCCGCCACCAATCCATCTCATTGTTCTGCTGGAAGGTCAAAGAAGGAAATTTCACTTCCTTGAAGTTGATAAAGTCCAGGGGTTTGATGATGATGGGGGATTGCTCAAAGACAGGACAGTCATTTATTGCTCAGCATTGATCAGAGGATTAGATAGGGTGGACAGTGGGAGCCTTTTTCCTCGGATGGTGATGGCTAGCACGAGGGGACATAGCTTTAAATTGAGGGGTGATAGATATAGGACAGATGTCAGAGGTAGGTTCTTTACTCAGAGAGTAGTAAGGGCGTGGAATGCCCTGCCTGCAAAAATAGTAGACTCGCCCACTTTAAGGGCATTTAAATGATCATTGGATAAACATATGGATGATAACGGAATAGTTTAGTTTAGATGGGCTTCAGATTGGTTTCACAGGTCGGCGCAACATCGAGGGCCGAAGGGCCTGTACTGCGCTGTAATGTTCTATGTTCTATGTTCTATGTTCTATGACAGACAGTGGTGCCAACCCTGTGTGGATCTATGCCTAGAGATATCATCACATCATCTGGTGGTATTATCGCTGGACTGTTGATCCAGAGACCCAGGTAACATCCTGGGGAGCCAGGTTCAAATCCTGCCATGGCAGATGGTGGAATTTGAATTCAACAAATATCTGGAATTAAGAATCTAACGGTGACCATGAATCTGTTGTCGATTGTCAGAAAGACCCATCTGGTTCACTAATGTCCTTTAGGGAAGGAAACTGCCATCCTTTTCCAACACTTGCCCTAAAGTCTTATATGCCTGGCATCGCAAATGCACATTTGAATACTCCTTAAACATTATGAGAGTTACTACTTCTACCACCATTACAGGCAGTAGTTCCAGATTCCCACTACCCCCTGGGTGAAAACATTTGTCCTCACATCTCCTCTAAAACTTCTGCCCCTTAACCATATTCCTGCCCCCCCAACCAGTCATTGATCCCTCCACCAAAGGGAAACATCTCTTCCAGACTGCCCTCTCTATGCCCCTCATCATGTTATACATCCCAATCATGCCCCTCCTCAGTCTCCTCCGCTCTTAACAAAACATCCCCAGTCGATCCAATTTCTGTTCAAAACTAAAAACTCACGGGTCCAGACAACAATCTGGGAATGGAGGGAGAATGACATTCAGGGAGTACAACAAACAAAACCTGCTTGCTAACCATAACCCTAACACTAAATCTAACGCTAAACCTATTGCTAATGCTAACCCTAACCTTAACCCTAACCCTAACCTTAACTTTAGCGCTAACTCTAACCCTAATGCTAACACTAAACCTAACCCTAACATGAACTCTAACCCTAACCTTAACCCTAACATGAACTCTAAACCTATATCTAATCCTAACCTTAACCCGAACCCTAACCCTAATCCCAACTCTAACCCTAACACTAATGCTAACCCTAACGCTAACCTTCACTGTAACCCTAATGCTAACCCTAACCATGACCCTAACTCTAACCCTAACGCTAAACCTAGCGCGAACCCGAAAGCTGATGCCAATGTTGACCCTAACCTGAACCCTGACCCTAAACCTAATCCTAACCGCAATGCTATCCCAAACCCTAATCCTAACACTCACCCTAACATTAACCCTAATGCTAAACATAACTCTAACCCCAATCCCAATCCCAATCCCAACCTTAACCCCAACCCCAATCCCAAGCCCGACCCCCAAACCCAACCCTAACCCTAATCCTAACCCTAACCCTAATCCTAACCCTAACCCTAACACTAATCCTAACCCTAAAACTAATCCTAACCCCAAAACTAATCCTAACCCCAGCCCCAACCCTAACCCTAACCCCAACCCTAACCCTAACCCTAACCGTAACCTAACTCCAACCTCTATCACCTCTGAAAGGTGCTACCCCCGAAGTGGGAGTAGTAAAGGAAATAGTATGACACTCTGATGCACAACACGAAGGCAATTCTGCTACATTAATAACCCTAGTGACTAGTCCACAATGATATGGATTCCCTCATTTTACCACACAGGACAGCACAGTTGACAGCTAAGCTTTGACCTAAATTGGAGAAACAAGAAAGAATGTAAATCTAACTGGAGTATAATTGGGGAATTCCAACTACCATGGTACAAGTCTGCCTCAGTCAAACGGAAATGCTGTTGGGATAACACCTTTCAAAGCGAAAAATACTTTGATGTGCGAGCTTTCATCTTGCCACCTTAATATATTTCAAACCAGAAATTTCAAAGTATATTTTTTAAAATATTTTTTAATTTCTTCACCAAAAGGGCAACCGATGCTCCAAACTAACAAGAACAAACCATAATGCAATAAAGTGGTTTATTAGGAGGAAAAAAAATTTGTAGGAAGTCAGAGGTAAAGATTAAAGAGATCCTTCAGATCAAACGGCTATATCAGTTCCTTGTCCCCAGGTATCAATTATTCATGTTGCAATTTAAAGATGTGATAATGAGTCTTTTCAAGAAGTGAGGACTTTTATATTACATTTGGCTGCTCAGAAGATGATTCTGCTTAATGACTGGTGCTAATGCTTGTGCCTGCAGTGTAGTGTCCATTGCCAAGGACTGATGAGGTTCTAAGTCTTCCCTGTGGTTCTTTACTTGTAAACAGGAAGAGGGTCAGAATATCTCTGGTTGTAGTTGTGATCTGGAATGCACTGTCTAAAGGAGCAACTGAAGCTGATTCAATACCCAGAAGGGGCAGAGGCTTTCTGTTGGCATCACTGCATTAGCAGCCAGGGGCCAAAGCTGGCTACAAGGCTATAAATCCCACCTGCACAGCTCACAGAATTCAAACTCATGTTGTGGGCCAGACCAAACCCTCAAAATATATTAAGAAAGCAGCCTAGATCCTAGCATTTTCTTATTTCGAAAATAAATGTCAGGTGTTGCGTTCCCGATGCAAGGGAAACTTAGAAAACAGGAGCAGAATTTGGCCAATGGGCCCTTCGAGCCTGCATCACCATTCAACATGATCATGGCTGATCATGCAATCTCAGTATCCCATTCCCACTTTCTCTCTGTACCCCTTGATCCCTTTAGCCACAAGGGCCACGTTCAGCTCCTTCTTGAATATATCTAATGATCTGGCCCCAACAGCTTCCTGTGGGAGAAAATTCCACAGGTTCACAACTCTCTGAGTGAAGAAGTTCTTCCTCATCTCAGTCCTGAATGGCTTTTCCCTTATTCTTAGACTGCCATCCCTAGATCTGGATTTCCCCAACATTGGGAATGTTGTCAATTTTTATGCTGGTAGTATTTTGGAGAAAGCAGAATCCTATTGTTCTAACAGAGTTGCTATGCCAGAGATTGTTCTTACCAACCAAGATCCCAACATAAGCCAAAACTATGTGAACAGACATGTGGCACTGGACAGAAACGTTTGATGGTGCATGAATCTCTGATTCCCGAAAGTAAGTTTGCACCAGGGGACATTTGATTTCAGTGGTGAGTTGGGTTGTTTTAGACCAACACAGACACAATGGACCAAAAGGCATTTTTCCATGCTGGGGATCTTTTCATAGAATCCCTACAGTGTGGAAAACAGGCCATTCAGCCCAACAATTGCACACTACCCCTTCAAAGAGCATCCTACCCTGACTCATTCCCCTACCCCTGCATTTCCCTATGTCTAATCCACCTGACCTAAACATCCCTGAACACTCTGGACAATTTCCCATGGCCAATCCACCTAGCCTGCACATCTTTGGGCTGTGGGAGGAAAGCAGAGCACCCGCAGGAAACCCACGCAGACATGGGGAGAATGTGCAGACTCCACACAGACAGTCGCCCGAGGGTAGAATCGAACTCTGGCGCTGTGAGGCAGCAGTGCTAACCACTGAGCCACCGTGCCGCCCCAAATTCTATGACTCTATGAGTAGCGAACAGGTGCCAAGGGCAAGGACTTTGGAGGTATTGGCTAAAATTCAGGCATTTACACCAAGTACGTGAAAAACAATGATCTTTTCACTTCAGCCAAAAGTTGGAAGCTGACTTTTGCATGAATGTTAATCAAATATACATTGGTTTAGATTTAGATTTTAGATTTTATTGCCATGTTTACTCAAGTACAGAAGTACAGGAGCACCGTGAAAAGTATATAATGTCGCCGCACGTAACTTCATCTTAGGTACCAAGGTACGGGGTCTAAAAAAGGCTTAAGTACAAAGCAGTAAGAGAAATGAGATTTAAATATTGGTGGAAAGACTTGGCTGAAAAGGTGAATCAACCATGGCAGACAAACAAAATTAAAGATTCCATGAGATCAAGGGAGATGGTTTATAAGGGTTCCAAAAATGTTGTAAACCCAATGACTGGAAGCAATTTAGAAGACCAAGAAACTGTAAAGAAAGGTAAAAGAGAATGCATATGCAAGCCAGTGAGAAACATAAAGGCAGACTGTAAAAGCTTCTTTAGTTAAGTGGAAAAGAAAATATCAGTTAAGACAAATATGAGTCCATGACAGCTAGGAACAATGATATCAGTAGTGGGCAAGTCATTGTCATAGAGTTATAGAAAACCTTTCATATTCATGAACTAATCTAAATGTCTTTTAAATATGTAAGTGTACCTGCATCCATCACTTCCTCTAGCAGTTCATTCTACACACGAACCACTCTCTGTGTAAAAAAGTTGACCCTCATATTCTTTTTAAATCTTTCTCCTCTAACTTCAAAAATATGTTCCCTAGTTTTGAACTCCCCCACCCTAGGGAAAAGTCATTCACCTTATCTATGCCCCTCATGATTTTATAAATCTCAATAAGGTCATCCCTCAACCTCCTGTGCTCCAGCAAAAAAAAAGTCCCAGCCTTTCCAAGTGTTAAAATCTATTACAACGATTATACTAACTGGACAATTGGAAAATAATATGATTAGGCAAAGTCAATATGGATTTGTCAAAGGGAAATGATGTTTGAAAAACATGTTGGAGTTTTTTGAGGGTGTTAATTGTAGCTTTGATAAGGCAGAACAGTTGGATGAGGTCATTTGGATTTTCAAAAAGTTTTTGATAAAGTTCAAAAATAAAATAAAAAATAAAAAAAATTTAAAAATTTAAAAATTAAAAAAAAATCAGACGACATAGAATTGGCACAATATGCTGCTTTGGTTCAGAATTGGTTCATGGAATGGGAATAGGAATAAATGAATTGTTCACAGGATAGCAGGTTGGATACCACAGGTGTCACAGCTAGGCCCAGAGCTGTTCACAAGTTTAAAAAAAGTACCAGTGGTCACAGGGTTAACAGTCTAAGGACATGGGGAATGTTCTTTAGTATGAGATAAGGAGAAATCTCTTCACTCAGAGAGTGGTGGAATTCACTGCACTGAAAGTGGCTGAGGCCAAATTATTGAATTTTCAAGGAGTTAAATATGGTTCTCAGGGATCAAGGGATCAAAGGGTGTGGGGAGAAAGCAGGAACAGGAGACTGAATTGGATGATCAGCCATGATCATATTTAATAGTGGAGCAGACTCGAAGGGCTGAATGGTCTCCTCCAGCTCCTATTTTCTATGTTTCTATTGATGTGGAAACCACATGTAATACGTTTAGATTTGCTGATGATACAAAAATCAAGTCAGAATATGATTTATAGGGATGAGGCAAAGTGGCTTAAAGGGGATTTGGACCGGCTGAGTAATTGGGCCAGAGCATGACAAATGGAATATAATGTGAATTAGTCTGAGGTCATCCAACTTGATAGAAAAACAACAGAAAGGCAGATTATTTCTTTAAAAAATGAGATCGTAGACTCACAATCTTCTGAGAGAAAAAAATGTTTCCTCATCTCTGTCCTAAATGGACAACCCTGTATTTTTAAACTATGACCCCTGGTTCCAGTTTGTCCCAAAAGAACAAACATCTTTTCCACACCCACCTGATCAGGTTCCATCAGGACCTGCACTAAACCAGTTTTTAAACCCTTTGGATGTGTTGTTGGGCTGCCGCTGTGTGTAACACTGCCACCCTGAGACTTTTTTTATTTGTTTGAGAGCGTTGGTTGTCTCTGATATTTATTGCCCACTCCTAGTTGCCAGTGAGCAGGAGGCACTGATCTGCCTTCTTGAAACGTTGTGGTCCATGTGACATAGGGACTGAAATGGTACTGAGTTCAGGATTTCAGACACATGATAATAGGAATGAAAGTAGGCCATTCAGTACAAGCATGGATTACTATCTAATCTAGCACCCTGTTCCCACTTTCCATACCCTTTGACTATGATGCACGAAAGGAAAGGTGACTTGCAAAAAGGAAAATGTCAGTATATTGGCGGTTTGATCAGAGCTATAGAGATCTCTTCTAGATGTGAAGGACTTATGCAGAAAAAGGGATTGACCTGGGCATAGTTAGATGGCAGATGCCACAAAGCATTTGCAGCTGAGCTCCAGCGGATGCGTGTGGGGTGACACTGGACAGACAGCCATGATATACCATGTCAGGAGACCACCTGGCGAGCAGAGGTACCATAGCAGTTGGTGTTGTTTTCCATGGAACAGAGAAGGCTGAGGGGTGACATGATTGTGGGATACAAGATTGTGAGGGACAGAAATGGAGTAGACATGAGGAACCTGTTTTCTTGGCAGTGAATTAAAAACTATGGTCATAGATTCAAGCTGAGGAGCAGAAGGATTAGAGGAGCCATGAGGAAAAAACATTTTTACACAGTGGGTGGTGGGTGTCTGGAATTCGCCACCTGAGTTGGTGATGGAGGCAGAGACCCTAAACTCTTCCAAAGTACCTGGTTCTGCACTTTAAGTGCTGTAAGCCACAGGGCTATGGACCGTATGTGGGAAGGTGGGATTAGAAAGGACAAATGGGTGTCTTTGGGTCAGCATGGACAAGACGGGCTGAATGGCCTTCTTCTGTGCTGTTTCATTTCTATGGCTCTATTGTTCCATAGCAACAACAGAAGGAATGGTGACATATTTCCAAATCACAGGTTATACATGTGTGGAAATCTCTCCATATTGAAAGATTGGATCAAGGTCTATCCTTCAGAAGTCTTAAAATACTGCTGGAGCTGGAGCATAATGAGAAGAGAGGATGGAAAGTTGTGTGGAGGCAGCTGTAATACTGAAATCATTATTCTGTACTGTGTGTAAGCAAGTGTTTACTGGAAGTCTAGAAAATTAGACAACAGTGAGGTGACGCAGCAAAACCAAGACGACAGACAGTCCAATGTAAGAAAGCAACATCTATCAACACAATCCTTTATGCGCAAATCTCACCGTAAACAGAAACCATAAGTAGTGAATATACAATGGTAGCTCAAATCAGCATCTGTCTGATTCGAGGGGTATTGCAGATTATACAGCAATACATAAGGTTCCCATCATGTCGCGAGTACTCATCATTTTCTGATTGTAGCAGCCATCACATTGAGAACAGTAACCGGTTGCTCATCTCATTTGGTGTTGGTGGGTTGGTGTTGATTAGAGTGACTAGTCGACTTGACTAGTTAACAACCACTGAGGAATAAGAAGGAATTTGTTACGTGAGATGCTTTGAGATGCTTTGAAGTGACGATGACTTATTTATGCATGGTTATTTTTTATTGCCACACATCCTTGGTTGGCAAGTAAAGGACCGTGAATAACTACTTACCACAAGCTGACAGTAAGTTAACGCAGAGACTGGGCTGTGTGACAGGAATCTTTTTGTTTTAACAGCGTACTTCCCGGATACAGGGTTTGAGGATGACGATGACAAGTGAAGTTGGTGAGAAGAATATATGCTGGCAGTTGTGGCGTTACCACTTCCAGAGGTCCATGAGTCAGGGCGCACGCTCAGTAACTGGTCATGAGGCAGCGTATTTCGGAATGGGAGTGCGTAGCATTGGATTAAGCAGCACCTCAATGATAAAGTTTTCACCTATATGTTCATATGCCCCCATGGCCTCACCCCTCCCTTTCTCCTTAACCTCTTCCAAACCTACAGCCATCTGAGATCCCTGCACTCTTCAAATGTTAACCTCCAAACCCAATATTAGCCAGCAACTTCCTGCAAATCCCTCTCAAGGCAGCTTCATCTCTCCCAGTGTCTTTAAGGCAGCAATCTTTATTCTTTGTTATTCCAGAGGAAGTGGTGGATGTGAGTACACTTCCATCAAACATGACAAAAAATAGCATTCAAGATCTAGTATTTGGTGAGGTGATGGCCTAGTGGTATTATCGCCGGACCGTTAATCCAGAGACCCAGGTAATGTTCTGGGGACCCGGAATCAAATCCATTTGGAATTAAGAATCTAATGATGACCATGAATCTGTTGTCGGGGGAAAAAGCCCATCTGGTTCACTATTGTCCTTTAGGGAAGGAGACTGCCATCCTTACCTGATCTGGCCTACATGTGACTCAAGGCCCACAGCAATGTGGTTGACTCTCAATTGCCCTGTGGGCAATTAGTGATGGGCAATAAATGCTGCCTGGTCAGCAACACCTCATCGTATTGATTTTTTAAAAAATTCAATGGGTTATAAGGAAGGTGAATTGAATATTGGCTTTTATTTCAAAGAAAATGGAGAATAAAAGCAGGAAGGCTTTATACGAGGCACCAGGCAGACCACACCTGGAAGAATGTGAATAGTTGTGGGGTCCTTATCTAAGGAAATACATACTGGCATCAGAGGCACTTCAGAGAAGGTTCATTAGGCCAACACCAGGTATGGAGGGATTGTGTTATGAGGAGAGGTTGTGTTGATTAGGACTGTATTCGCTGGAATTCAGAAGAATGAGTGGTAACCTTTTTGAAACAGACAAGATTCTTAGGGGACTTGACAGGGTGGATGTGAAAAGGTTGAATCCCCTTGAGGGAGAGTCTAGAACCAGAAGGCATCATCTCACATTAAGGGGCGCACATTTAGGCAGAGATGAGGAGGAATTCCTTCTCTCTCAGGGCAGTGAATCTGTGGAATTCTGTACCAAAGAGGGCTGTTGAAACTGGATCATTAAGAATATTCAAGGCTGAGATTGACAGTTATTAAATCATGAAGAGAACCAAGGGTTATGGAGAAAAGGCAGGAAAGTGGGTTTGAGGATTATCAGATCAGTCATGATCTCATTAAATGGCAGAATATATTCAATGGGATGAATAGCCTGCTTCTGTTCCCATGTTTTATGGTCTTACCTTGTCAGACTATTCTTGATCATCAGAAAAAGAAGGTGTCATCAACAGCGCTATCAAACAGCACCTGCTCAGTGATGCCCAGTTTGGGTTCCGCCAGGGCCACTCAGCTCCTGACCTCATTACAGCCTTGGTTCAAACATGAACAAAAGAGCTGAATTCCAGAGGTGAGGTGAGTTGAGAGTGACAGCCCTTGATATCAAGGCTGCATTCAACCAGGTGTGGCATCAAGGACTCTGAGCAAAATTGGAATCAATGGGTTTTGGGAGTGGGGGGGGGGGTGGGGAAGCTGTCTGTTAGTTGGAGTCATACGTTGCAGAAAGACAGATGGCCAGGTTTGATTTCAAAACTTCACCAGCTCAAAATCCCCATACTCCTTTCCTAGCAACATTGCTGGTGTGCTCCCAGTCCCAGGACTGCATTGGTTCAAGAAGGAAGCTCACCACCACCTTCTCAAGGGCAACTAGAGATGGACAGGAATGCTGACCTAGCGAAGGATGCTCACATCCTCTGAAAATATTTTTAAAAATGGAGATGTTGCCAGAGTTGGAGGGTTTGAGCTATAGTGAAAGGCTGAATAGGCTGGGGCTATTTTCCCTGGAGCGTTGGATGCTGAGGGGTGACCTTATAGAGGTTTATAAAATCATGAGGGGCATGGATAGGGTGAATAGACAAGGTCTTTTCCCTGGGGTGTGGGAATCCAAAACTAGAGGGGCATAGTTTTAAGGTGAGAGGGGAAAGACATAAAAGGGACTTAAGGGGAAAAATTTTCATGCAGAGAGTGGTGTGTGTATGGAATGAGCTGCCAGAGGAAGTGGTGGACGCTGTACAATTACAACATTTAAAAGGCATCTGGATGGGTACATGAATAGGAAGGGGAAAATGCAGTGTGACTTAGAACAAAACCTGGAAGTTAGGTTACACAATAGGGAGGGAATAGAGGGAAACTGGCTGAAAAAGGGCAGAAGGTTTGTTTTGTAGTTTAGTTAGGGCATGATGATCGGAACAGGCTTGGACGACCAAAGGACCTGTTCCTGTCCTGTACTTCTCTTTTGTTCTTTTTGTTCTTTAGTCATAGAGTCATAGAGTTGTATAGCACGGAAACAGACAGTTTGACCAACTTATCCATGCCAACCAGATATCTTATATGAATCTAGTCCCATTTGCCAGCATTTGGCCCATATCCCTCTAAACCCTTCCTATTTATGTACCCATCCAGATGCCTTTTAAATGTTGTAATTGTACCAGCCTCCACCACTTCCTCTGGCAGCTCATTCCATACACACACCACCCTCTGCATGAAAATTCTGCCCCTTATGTCCCTTTTACGTCTTTCTCCTCTCACCTTATACCTATGACCTCTAGTTTTGGACTCTCCACCCTGGGGAAAATACCTTGGCTATTCACCCTATCCATGCCCTTCATGATTTTATAAACATCTATAAGGTCACCCCTGAGCCACCGATGTTCTAAGAAAATAGCTCCAGCCTATTCAGCCTCTCCCTATAGCTCAAACCCTTTAACCCTGGCAACATCTTTGTAAATGTTTTCTGAACCTTTTCTAGTTTCACAATGCCCTTCTTAAAGCAGGGAGACCAGAATAACACGCAAGTCATAGGGTTATAGAGTGATACAGCATGGAAACAGACGTTTTGGTCCAACTAGACTGTGTTGACCATGCTCCTAAACCAATCTAGTCCCACTGCCTGCATTTGGCCCATTTCCCCCCAAACCTTTCCTATTCATTAACTTATCCAAATGTCTTTTAAATGTTGTAATTGTGCCTGCATCCACCACTTTCTCTGACGGTTCATTCCACACATGAACCACCCACCGCGTAAATAATTTGTCCCCTTATGTCCTTTTTAAATCTTTCTCCTCTAACCTTAAAAATATGCCTCCTAGTATCAAACATCCCCACCCTAGGGAAAAGAGCCTTGTCATTCACCTTATCTATGCCCCTCATGATTTTATAAATTTCAATAAGGTTACCCCTCAACCTCCCACACTCCCGTGAAAAAAGTCCCAGTCCATTTTTAGATCTCAAACTCTCCTTAGTTACAACATCCTTGCAAATCTTTTCTTAACCCTCTTAATCCTTTTTGTAGCAGGGTGACCAGAACTGTACGAATTACTCCAAATGTGATCTCACCAATGTGCTGTACAATCTCAACATGTCATCCCAACGCCTATACTCAAACAATTTTTTACCTGAACCCTGAGGTCTCACTGTTCTACAACACTATCCAGGGCCCTACCATTAATCGTATAAGGCCCATCCTTGTTTGCATTACCAAAATGCAATGATGGCATTCACACTCAGCTTTCAAGAGTTGCTGTGATCAAGGCTTTTGTTGCAAGCATTTAGAAGGCAATTGGATTCTTTGACTTGAGTTTGGAAGGAGGGATACCTTTCTGTATTATACAGGGCCTTGTTGGGACCACACTTGGGATACTGTGTGCGCTTTTGGTCTCCCTACCTTAGAAAGGATGCACTTGCCATAGAGGCAGTGTAGCAGAGGTTCACTAAATTGACAGCAGGGATGGGTAGGTCTGTCCTATGTGGAGAGATTGGATCAATACAGCCTGTTTTCATGAGAGTTCAGAAGGATGACAGGCAATCTGATTGAAATGTATAAAGTTCTAACGGCGCTGGTCAGTTTAGATGTGTGAAAGATCTTTTCCCTGGTTGAAGATCCTAGAAACAGGGGACCATGCAGGATATGGAGTAAACCACTCATCACTGAGACGAGGATTGATTTCTTCCTTCAAAGGGAACCTATGGGAATTCTCTAACACAAAATGCTGAAGAGGCCAAACCACTGAATATATCAAGAAAGAGACAGATTTAAAAAAAAACATTTTAAAGGTATCAAGGGACATTGGGAGAAAGTGGGAATATGGCATTGAGATAGAGCTCAGCCACGGTCAAGTTGAACGGTGGAGCAGTCTCAAAGACTCCTGCTTCCAGTTAACAAAATGTGGAGCTGGAGGAACATAGCAGGCCATTCAGCATCAAAGGAGCAGGAAAGCTGACGTTTCAGGTCAGGACCCTTCTGCTGTATTCCTCCAGCTCCACACTGTGTTATCTCTGACTCCAGCATCTGCAGTTCTTGCTATCTCCTGCTTCTAGTTTCTATGTTTAATACTTGGTATTTGCAATGGCACATCTCGTAGATGGTACACATGAAGGCGATGGCACCATGAGAAGAGAAGATGGGCCAATGATGTGTTGCAGTTCAGTCAGGGACTCCTACTAAAACAAACAGAACTTTAACACAGTCTGCAGCTAAGGACAGTGATGGCAGAAATTCCAACATACTTGCCATTACATGGCTGAGCAGGGATCTCAATGGCTGTGCTGTTGATTTGATTTACAGCTTAACACTCATCTGGCTTGATTGCACCATGAATGCTTGCTCTTTGGGCTTGAATTTCTAGGGACTGGAATGTTATCCTTTGGGAGACGAAGTCCAACCTCACAGCAAATCATCCAATGCCTCAATTCTAAACATATCATTAACAAGACCTCATCAAAGTTTATAAAATCATGAGGGACATGAATTGGGTGAATAACCAAGGATTTTTCCCCAGGGTAGGGGAATCCAAAACTAGAGGGCTTAGGTTTAAGGTGAGAGGGGAAAGGGTTAAAAGGGACGTGAGGGATGAGTTTTTCACGCAGAGGGTGGTGCATGTATCGAATAAGCTGCCAGAGGAAGTGTTGGAGGCTGGTACAGTTACAACATTTAAAAGGCATCTGGATGGGTATATGAAGAGGAAGAGGGATATGGGCCAAATATTGGCACGTGAAACTAGATAAATTTAGGATATCTGGTTGGCATGGATGAGTTGGACCGAACGGTCTGTTTCCATGTTTTACATCTCTTATAATTCCATGACTTAACTGACAAAAGCATCTGGAAGGGCCTCAAAGGGGACAATTGAGTGGAAAATGCCAGAATATTATCATTTATATAAAGAAACCAGATAATTAAAATTGCCAATGACGATTAAGGTCAATAGTAACCTGTTCTTGCCCGTTACACTACTATCATAAAACTGCAAATGTTGGAGATCTGAAACAGAAACAGAAAGTGCAGGAGAAACTCAACAGATCTGGCAACATCTGTGCAGAGTGAAAGCAGAGTTAACATTTTGAGTCCAGTCACCTTTCTTCAACCTGGAGGGATTGCATATCCATGGAGAAGAGGAGGCCACTGGAGCGGGTGAAATGGATATTTTGAAACCAATGTGAAGCATCAGAAGAATCGCTGATATAAGTGGACAAGGGAAGAACAAGTTCTGATGATGGCTCATGGGAGTCAAAATTTTAACCCTGCTTTCTCTCTCTCGGCAGACGCTGGCAGACCTGCTGAGTTTCTGCAGCAATTCCTGTTCTCGTTATCGACAGGGTTATATTCTGGCTATTCTAGTTCTGATGTATCTGCCAGCAATCTGCGATGTGAGAAGGAGCAGGAAGGTAAAGGGTGGGGCAGCAGCAGGTGGAAGCTTTCGATTGGCCCAGGTCACAGCTTCTGAGCCCCTCTGACCGGGCGCCATGCAAATGCAGACCAACGGAGAGAAGACTGCCAGGGTACCCTTCTCCTGCCCTGCGAGGCTCGCTGGGAGAGTGTTGAGTGTGAATCTCCATTTCTCTGGCTTATTGCTCATAAAGAGAATGGGTGGTCCAAAAGATAAACAAGGAAATTCTCATCTCCAAAATAGGCAGCTAAAAGAGGTGGAATTAGAAGCCTTTCCTAATTAATTACAGCATTCCTCAAATGCTGTACTGACTTGGCTACCTATGCAACACACCCAGTCCTAAACACCAATTAACGCACAACAGCAATCTCCTCTTGCACCTGATAGGTTAAGACCTGTGCAAACAACGACCAAAACTATTTCTTCAAAGAGTCAGAACTCTCTTTCTTTTTGGAAAGGAAGCTGCATTTTTGTATTTCCCAACATAGTAGTTACCTTGAGTTGTCAATTCCTGCAAGAGTTGAGAGAGTGAAAGAGAGAGAGAGAGATGGAGGGAGAGAGAAGGAGAGAACAAGCACTGCTTTGCTTCTGTTACTAGGTCTAGAATTTCACTGTGATATGCGTCAAAGTCTTCCCTTCAGAGGGTATGGAGCCATAGAGATCTACAGCAATGAAAATAGGCCCTTAGGCCCGTTGAGTCTTTGTCTGTCAAAAACAACCAACTAACTATTCCAATCCGATTTTCCAGCGCTTGGCCCATATCCTTGTATTCCTTGGAATCACAAGTGCACATCTAAATACTTCTTAAATGTGATAAGGGTTTCTGTCTCTCCTACCCTTACAGACAGTGAGTTCCAGATTCCCACCACTCTCTGGGTGAAAAGGCTTTTTGTATCTCCCCTAAACCTCCTGCCCCTTACCTTAAATCTATGCCCTCAATCACTACTCTCTCCACCAAGAAGTATGCTTTCTTCCTGTCTATCCTATCTATGCCCCTCATTAGGTTGTACACCTCAATCATGTCCCCTCTCAGTCTACTCTGCTGTAAGACAAACAGCCCCAATCTCTCTTCATAACTAAACTCTCCAGACCTGGTAACATCCTGGTAAATCTCCAGTGCAACCATATCCCTCCTATCATGTGGAATCCAGAACTGCATACAACAATCTACCTGTGGCCTAACCAACATTTTATACTATTGATAACAAGGTGTGGAGCTGGATGAACACAGCAGGCCAGGCAGCATCAGAGGAGCAAGAAAGCTGATGTTTCGGGCCTGGACCCTT
>NC_063338.1:92114972-92136899 GCF_021869965.1 Rhincodon typus
TGTGTGTGTGTGTGTGTGTGTGTGTTTTCAGGATCTGTTCGGATGAGGAGGAACAAGGAACAAGACAGACACCTGAAGGTGTTGAAGGACGCTCTCACAGGAACAGGATACGATGCACATCTCATCGATCACCAGTTCCAACACGCCGCAGTGAAAAACCGTAAAGATCTCCTCAGGAGACAGACACAGGATATGTCCGATAGGGTGCCCTTTGTCATCCAGTACTTCCCAGGAGCAGAGAAACTACACCATGTTCTTCACAGCCTTCAACACATTATCGATGAGGATGTGCACCTCACCAAGATCTTCCCCATGCCTCCACTTCTCGCCTTCAAACAGCTATCAAACCTTAAACAGACCATTGTTCACAGCAAACTACCCAACCTTCAGGACCACAACACTATACATCCATGTCATGGCAACCTCTGCAAGACATGTCAGATCTTCGACATGGACACTACTGTCACGCATGGGAACACCACCCACCACGTGCACGGCAGATACTCATGTGACTCGGCCAATACTGTCCATCTCATAGGCTGTAGGCAAAGATGACCCAAGGCATGGTATATTGGCAAAACCATGCAGATGCTATGACAATGGACGAATGGACACCGCACAACAATCACCAGAGAGGGATGTTCCCTCCCAGTGGAGGAAGACTTCAGCAGTCAAGGGCATTTGGCCTCGGGTCTTCCGGTAAATATCCTCCAAGGTGGACTTTGGGATACACTACAATGCAGATTCGCCGAGCAGAGGCTGATAGCCAAGTTTGGTCCCCATGAGGACGGCCTCAACAGGGATCTTGGGTTCATGTTGCACTACAGGTGACCCCATCACCCCCCTCACACAAACGCACTCTCTCTCTCCCGCCCTCATTCACACACACTCTCTTCCTCCCTCATTCTCACAAACACACACATGCACACACACGTGCATGCACGCACCCACGCGCACACACACGCACATGCACACAAACACACATGCACGCGCACACACACGCGTGCACACACGCACACACACATGCGTACACGCGCGCACACGCGTGCACACACACACACGCGCGCGCGCACGCATGCATACCACATGAATCTATGGGGTGAATTTGCATTTGCAGATACATTTTATTTTGTTACAAAAGCACGCAATTTATAGACAGGCAGTCAATGTGGCATTTTATAAATTCCTACTTTAGAAATAAAACCAGTCTGACTCCAAACTAAAACACAACCATATTCTAAACAAGGTCTCATGCCTAACGTGCATTGTCTGACCTAAAATGTCACCTCTTCTTTGCACTGATAAAACCTTTAGTTCTCTCAGGACTGTGACTTGAAAGGAATTTGGGGATTTACATGTACATGTTAATCAATTAAAACCTTTTAACTGATTAAAGATTTAACAGCATCTTAGGTTTGTTTAGTACATCCTCATCAATGGTGCGAACTTTTGATCCTTTACTTATAAATTCTGTGTCTGATACTACCTCTCTCACTAACACTTAAAGGACTTAGGCTCCAAAAGCTTGTGTTTTCAAATAAACCTGTTGGACTATAACCTGGTGTTGTGTGTTTCTGACTTTGATCTCTTCACCGGGTCATAATTCTATGCCCAATCATGCAAGTTAGTCCCCTGTTCTGCTTTTGCCCCATACCCCTTGATCCCTTTAGCCCTATAAACTATATCTAACACTTTCTCGAAAAATTCAATGATTGGCCTCAGGCGAATGTGGCAGAGAATTCCAAAGACTCACCACTCTCTGGGTGAAGTTATTTCTTCTCATCTCAGTCGTAAATGGCCAATCCCATATTCTTAGACTGTGACCCCTGGTTCTGGACTCCCCCCAGTGATTGGGAACATCTTTCTTGTGTTTACACCATTTAGTCCTGTTAGAATTTTATAGATTTCTATAAGATTCCTCTCATTTTTCTAAACTCCAGTGACTCAAGCCTACCCAACCAAGTTTCTCTTCAGATATCAGCCCTGCAACCCCAGGGAAAGGTCTGGTAATAAAAATGCCCAGGATTAATGAGAGCTCTTCTAGTGAAGTGTAGCCTGTGTTTGTTCTTCTCCTCATTTCAGAGGGTTGACCCAAAGACCTCTATTGGATTCATCCACAGCATGATGCCCTCATCAGCTGTCCTATTGAAAAGATTTGTCTGCTGACAGTCCAACATGGTTTAGCCAAGTTATCAAACAAATTTTCCTGGCACTGGGCTTGAACACATTGCTTTTGGTGCAGGGAGGGAGATGCTACCATTGTACCAGAAGACCTTGCATATGTTAGAGTTCAGCACTCAATTGCAGAAAGTGAGAGACGGTGGCACAGCAGCAAAGTCATTGGGCTAGTAATTGAAAACCCAAGGCTAATACAGGCAGCATGGTGGCTCAGTGGTTAGCATTGCTACCTTGCAGCACCAAGGACCTGGGTTCAATTCTGCCCTCAGCTGACTGTCTGTGTGGAGTTTGCACATTCTCCCCATGTCTACATGGGTTTGCTCTGGTTTCCTCCTACAGTTCAAAGATGTGCAGGTTACGTGGATTGGACATGCTAAATTGCCCATAGTGTTCAGGGATGTGTAAATTAGGAGGGGTCAGTCTGGGTGGGATGTCTGAGGTTCAGTGTGGACCTGAAGGGCCTGTTTCCACAATGTAGGGATTCTATATATGATTGTCTTCTATATGTGTATAAAAATATATTCTAATATCCCAAGGATGTAGGGTTGAACCTTTCCATGGTAGGTGGTGAAATTTGAATTAAATTTTAAAAACAAAATCATGACTAATACACTAGTTGACCCTGTAATCACTGTCAATTGATGTAAAAACCCATTGGCTTTAGTAATGTCCTTCAGAGAAAGGACTCTGCTCTCCTAACCTGCAATGTGGATGACTCTTAAATATCCAGCACTGCCCTCAGTTCAAGGGAAAGTAGGGATGTCTCTTGAACAGTCACAACCCATGATTAGATTTTTTAGATTTAGATTTTATTGTCACGTGTACTCAAGCACAGGAGTACAGTGAAAAGTGTCTAATGTCATCACATATGGTGCCAACTTAGGTACCAAGGTACCTAGGTACAAAAAATACACAGGCACAAAGTAGTAAAAGAAACAAAATTTTAAAAGTTGAGAACAAAAATAGAAGTTTCTGGAAAAGCTCAGCAGGTCTGGCAGCATCTGTGAAGAAAAAATCAGAGTTAACGTTTCAGATCTTGTTACCCTTCCTCAGAACTGAATCCACTCCTTTGTCTGTCCAACTGTTATTCTCTCTCATAAAAACTGAAAGAACTGCGGATGCTGTAAATCAGGAGCAAAAACAAAATTGTTGGAAAAGCTCAGCAGGTCTGGCAGCATCTGTGAAGGTAAAAAGAGTTAATGTTTCCGGTCCGGTGACCCTTCCTCAGAACTGATCCTGATTTTTGTTCCTGATTTACAGAGTCCGCAGTTCTTTCGGTTTTTAGTTTAAAAAACATTACCCTCATAGAATAAATAGAACAATAAAGAAATAAGGTAATAATTAAGATTAAAGTCCTTTTCAATGTAAATTAGAAACATTAGATATAGTTCTTAGGGCTAAAGGGATCAAAAGTGTATGGGGAGAAAGTGGGAAAAGTATACTGAGTTGGATGATCATATTGAATGGTAGAGCAGGCACAAAGGGCTGAATGGCCTACTCCTGCTCCCATTTTCTATGACAAAAAATAAAACAAAACAATTCTGAGCATTGCATCTGAGGAAGGATCCCCTAACTTTGGAGAGTATGGAACTGTAAGGAACTACTCCCGTTGAAGCTGGTTTGATTGGTCTGCTAACTGGAAGACAGAACAGTCTAGAGGAACTGAATGGCCTGCCCTTTTTCTAATGACTTGTCGCCGTCTAGTTTGATATAAGCACACAGGTGCATGAAAGTCAGGAAAGGAGCCAATCCCAGGGGTGGTGTGAATCACCAGGCTTTCAGTTGAGCCAGTTCAAGCAAATACTAATGATGCCAACAGACGATTAGAATTTGGTAACAAATGCTGTGCTGCGGCCCATAATCATGTCGACAACCCAACACATCTTTTCCAACGTCAACATAATCCCATTTAAAGGTAATTATGGTTTCGTGATCATCATACAGTCACCAAAACTATAATTAGGCTCAATTTGCATGTAAATTGTTTTTTTTTGTAGACAATGGTGATGATGTTTCAAATTATTAAACATCTGTAGTTATCACATCGGTCTATGAGATGAGTCTTATAAATTTGTCATGTGGCTTTTTTTTTCTTTGACTGTATTGACTCTCACGGGGCAGAATCTTATGGGCAACTGATGTGGTGGCTATGGTAAGAAATATGGCAGAATCGCACAGGATGCCCAGAGAAAGCTTCACCCAATGTCAAGACCAACTCATTGCATCTTTTCTGAGCACTGAGTCAAGATTCCTGCTAGTCAGTGGCATTTTTTTATTTGCTTGTGGGATGTGGGCGTCGCTGGCTGGGCCCAGCATTTATTGCCTGTCCCTAGTTGCCCCTTGAGAAGGTGGTGGTGAGCTACCTTTTTGAACGGTTGCAGTCCGTGTGATGTAGGTTGACGCACAATGCCTTTAGGGTGGGAATTCCAGGATTCTGACCCAGCAACAGTGAAGGAATCCCAATATAGTTCCAAGTCAGGATGGTGAATGGTTTGGTGGTGGTGTCATTCCCATGTATCTGCTACACTTGTCCTTTCTATAAGCATAGAATCCCTTGAGTGCAGAGGCCATTCATCCCATCATGTTTGCACTGACCGTCCAAAAAGCATCTTACCTAGACCTGCCACCTCCCCCCAGTAACTTTGCATGGGGTTTTTACCATGTATAATCCATGTAAACTGCACATCCTTGGACACCATGAGTAATTTAGCATGGCCAGTTCACCTAACTCATGCATCTCTGGACACTACGTGCAATTTAACATGCCCAACCCATCTCACCTGAACATCTTTGGACAGTGAGAGAGAACTGAAGCACCCAGAGGAAACCCACACAGAAACAGGGAGAACGGGCAAACTCCACACAAATAGGTGCCCCGAGGGTGGAATCAAACGTGGGTCCCTTAGCACTTTGAGGCCTGTCCTGCCCTAGATGGAAGTGGTCATGGGTTTGGAAGGTGCTGTCTAAGGATCTTTGGTGAATTTCTGCAGTGCATCTTGTAGATGGTATGAGATAATAAGGTGTAGAGCTGGATGAACACAGCAGGCCAGGCAGCATCAGAGGAGCAGGAAAGCTGACGTTTCGGATCTGGACCCTTCTTCACAAATGGGGGAGGGGAAGGGGACTCTGAAATAAATAGAGAGAGGGGGTGAGGCAGATAGAAATGGATAAAGAAGCAGAAAGGTGGAGAGGAGACGGACAGGTCAAGGAGGTGGGGATGGAGCCAGTAAAGGTGAGTGTAGATGGGGAGTTAGGATGGGGGTTGGTTAAGGTGGATAAAGGAGCAGATAGGTGGAGATGTTAAGGTGGATAAAGGAGCAGATGGTATGCACTGCTGCAACTGAACATCAGTGTTGGAGGGAGTAGATGCTTATGGATGTGATGCAGGTTAAGAGGGCTGCTTTGTCCTGGATGGTGTCAAGCGTCATGAGTGTTGTTAGAGCCGCACCCATTCAGACTATTTTACCAATTCACAGGATTATAACTTAATGATGTTATTAACTTATCAATATTCAGCTTAGAACATAAGAACATAAGAACTAGGAGCAGGAGTAGGCCATCTGGCCCCTCGAGCCTGCCCCGCCATTCAATAAGATTATGGCTGATCTTTTTGAGACTCAGCTCCACTTACCCGCCCGCACACCATAACCCTTAATTTCTTTACTGTTCAAAAATTTATCTAGCCTTGCCTTAAACACATTCAGCGAGGTAGCTTCAACCGCTTCACTGGGCAGGGAATTCCACAGATTCACAACCCTTTGGGTGAAGAAGTTCCTCCTGACCTCAGTCCTACATCTGCTTCCCTTTATTTTGAGGCGATGCCCTCTAGTCCTAGTTTCACCTGCTAGCGGAAACAACCTCCCTGCCTCCACCTTATCTATTCCCTTCATAATCTTATATGTTTCTATAAGATCTCCCCTCATTCTTCTGAATTCCAATGAGTATAATCCCAGTCTACTCAGTCTCTCCTCATAATCCAACCCTCTCAACTCTGGAATCAACCGAGTGAATCTCCTCTGCACCCCCTCCAGTGCTAGTATATCCCTTCTCCGGTAAGGAGACCAAAACTGCACACAGTACTCCAGGTGTGGCCTCACTAGGGCCTTATACAGCTGCAGCATAGCCTCCCTGTGTTTAAACTCCATCCCTCTAGCAATGACAGACAAAATTCCATTTGCCTTTTTAATTACCTGCTGCACCTGCACTCCTACTTTTGGTGATTCATGCACAAGGACACCCAAGTCCCTCTGCACAGCAGCGTGCTGCAATTTTTTTACCATTTAAAACGTAGTCCATTTTGCTGTTATTCCTACCAAAATGGATGACCTCACACTTATCAACATCGTACTCCATCTGCCAGACCTTTGCTCACTCACTTAGACTATCTATATCCCTCTGCAGACTTTCAGTGTCTTCTGCACACTTTGCTCTACCACTCACCTTACTGTCATCTGCAAATTTTGACACACCACACTTAGTCCCCAACTCCAAGTCATCTATGTAAATTGTAAACAATTGAGGTCCCAACACTGATCCCTGAGGCACACCACTAGCCACTGACCGCCAACCAGAAAAACACCCATTTACCCCTACTCTTTGCTTTCTACTGGTCAACCAATCCTCTATCCATGCCAATATATTATCTGTAATACCATGCAACTTTATCTTATGTAGCAGCCTTTGGTGTGGCAACTTGTCAAATGCCTTCTGGAAATCCAGATACACCACATCCACAGGTTCCCCATTGTCCACCATGCAAGTAAGGTCCTCAAAGAATTCCACCAAATTAGTTAAACATGACCTACCCTTCATGAACCCATGCTGGGTGTTCCCAATGGGACAATTTATATCCAGATGTCTTGCTATTTCTTCCTTAATGATAGATTCAAGCATTTTCCCCACTACCGAAGTTAAGCTAACTGGCCTATAGTTACCTGCTTTTTGTCTACTTCCTTTTTTAAACAGTGGCGTCACATTGGCTGTTTTCCAATCTACGGGAACCACCCCAGAGTCCAGTGAATTTTGGTAAATAATTACTAGTGCATTTGCTAGTTCCCCCATCGTCTCTTTTAGTACCCTGGGATGCATTTCATCAGGGCCAGGAGACTTGTCTACCTTTAGAACATAGAACATAGAACATTACAGCGCAGTACAGGGCCTTCGGCCCTCGATGTTGCGCCGACCTGTGAAACCAATCTGAAGCCCATCTAAACTAAACTATTCCGTTATCATCCATATGTTTATCCAATGATCATTTAAATGCCCTTAAAGTGGGCGAGTCTACTATTTTTGCAGGCAGGGCATTCCACGCCCTTACTACTCTCTGAGTAAAGAACCTACCTCTGACATCTGTCCTATATCTATCACCCCTCAATTTAAAGCTATGTCCCCTCGTGCTAGCCATCACCATCCGAGGAAAAAGGCTCCCACTGTCCACCCTATCTAATCCTCTGATCATCTTGTATGTCTCTATCAAGTCACCTCTTAACCTTTTTCTCTCTAACGAAAACAGCCTCAAGACCCTCAGCCTTTCCTCATAAGACCTTCCCTCCATACCAGGCAACATCCTGGTAAATCTCCTCTGCACCCTTTCCAATGCTTCCACATCCTTCCTATAATGCGGTGACCAGAACTGTACGCAATACTCCAAGTGCGGCCGCACCAGAGTTTTGTACAGCTGCAACATGACCTCATGACTCCGAAACTCAATCCCTCTACCAATAAAACCTAACATACTGTACGCCTTCTTAACAACGTTATCAACCTGGGTGGCAACTTTCAGTGATCTATGCACATGGACACCGAGATCTTTCTGCTCATCCACACTACCAAGAATCTTACCATTAGCCCAGTACTCTGTATTCCTGTATTCCTTTAGCCCCATTAGCTTGGCCAGCACTGCCTCCTTAGTGATAATGATAGCTTCTGATCCTGCCACCCATTGTGAACAAACCAGTTACTGAGACTTCACGACATGGAAGTCAGAGCAGGATCCCGGCATCTTCAACCCGCGCCTTGCCCCAAAGGCCCTCCATGTTGGACATCGGGCACCGACATCTCAGAGCATGCTCCATGAACTCTGTCCACACACAACCCAAGTCTGCAGCCATTGGCATCCAGCCTCTAAGAATCGTCATCTCCAATCAGTTTACAGGACATGTCTGAACTTCAACTCTGCACTCTGGCTGCATTGGTAACTATCATTGTCGGACGGCAACAAGGGCACTTTATGCTCAGGGACAGTCACCCAGCTTGTGGACTGGACCAGATTGCTTCTTCAATCTGTCCACTTGCTCTCTTCGCTCTCACTCATTTTGAACCTACCTGGATGCTACCTACCTTGCTTTGACTTTCTGTACCTTGCCCCTCTTCCAGAGATACCAGGCTCACTGTACTGCCATCTTACTGTGCCATTTAGGGCAAAGTCAGAAGTCACACAACACCAGTTTATTTGAAATCACAAGCTTTGGAGCACTGCAGCCTTCAAGTCCCGCTGTCGCACTTAAACATATAATCTACTCCGTTCAGTGCTGAGGAGGTGCTGTAGTGTTGTAGGTGCTATCTAAGCGCTGGACTGTTAAACCAAGGCCATGTCATGGAGTCATAGTCACACAACACAGAAGCAAGCTGTTCAGTCCAACTCATCCATGCTGACCAAGTTACCCAAACTAAACAAGTCCCACTTGCCTGCATTTGGTCCATATCTCTCTGAACTTTTCCTAGTCATGTACCTGTCCAAATGCCTTTTAAATATTGTAACTGTACCTGTATCTACCACTTCCTCTGGCAGTTCATTCCACATTCAAAACACTCTCTGTGTGAAAAAGTTGGCCCTCAGGTCCCTTTTAAATCTTTCTCCTCTCATCTTAAAATTATGCCCTTGAGTTTTGAACTCCAGTACTCTAGGGAAAAGACCTGGCTATTCAACGTATCTATGCCCCTCATGATTCTATACACTTCTATAAGGTCACCCCTGAACCTCCTACACTCCAGTGAAACAATCACAGCTTAACCAGTCTCTCCTTATAACTCAAATCCTCCAGTCCCGGCAACATCCTAGTAAATCTTTTCTGAGTTCTCTTCAGTTCTCTTATTTCAAAGGAACGTTGCTGATATTGGAAGGAATCAAGGGTTTAGGGCAAATGGTCAGGAGTTAGAGTGGAGTCAGGGGGGCCGGTAACCAGGGGTGAGTTTGAGGGGGATTGGAACAGTATCAGGGTCTCAGGAGGCTCTGTGAGGGTCAAAGGGTTGAAGGGAGTTGAGAGGGTCACCGGAGGGAGGGGTGTAATCGGAGAGAAGGGTAGCACTCTAGGGGTAGTGAGGGGAGGCTGCCCAGTGTCAGTTCTGATTTGATTTATTTACTGTCACATGCGGTTTTTTTAACAAAATACCGCGAAAAGCTTTGTATAGTGTTGCCACTATCTGGCGCCATCTTAAAACACAGAAAAATAAGGCAAGATGCAGAATATACAGCCAGAAAAATAAAGAAATAAAGAAAAAGTGTTGAACTTTGCAGTCCTTCTTGTTAAGCGCTCTGTCATTGGCCATGGGCCATGCCATTGCCACTAGACTGACAGTTGCCACTCTTCAGTGCCATCTTACCACCACCAATGCCCACACCAGCACCAGACTGCCATCATTATATCCAGTCTTCTGTAGCTGGACTGAATGGCTCTAATATTCCACAAAGAGGCATTAGTCTGTAATCTTCTTTACACACTGGTCTTGACTGGCTTTGTTTTGGCAATTTGAATTGCTGGCCTTTACCATGTATTAACTTCAATGTATTAACATCAAAACTTAGCTCTGCTAGTTAACGTATAAAACACAACGATTTGATACAAACCAATAACGCTTATTTACAGAGTACATTACTTTTTCCTTGCTCCCCAATCTGCAGTTACCCAGGAGTTTCTTGCATCTCATATTTCCTGGGTAATTATCGACATATGTAAGGGAGAACTATCTGAAGCGTCCAACTCTATCCCAGTGTCAGAGCAGAGGCTATAAGGGAATAGGGATATTGCCCATCCAAAATATAAACTTCCTCACCATTCACACAGTCATTTCACTGGGGCTTCCGAGAGATCCCACCTGCATATTGAGATTATGTCTGGTCTCCCAATGGTTGCTCTTCTGTATTATTGTTGAGCAGGTCCTTAGTTAAGATGCTATCTTGCTATGCATTAAACTCCATTTTAACAAAATTGGAATCATTCATTATTTGAAGTTAGATTAAAGTCTAAGTCCCAGAGAACAAAAAAAATTCTCTTTCTTGACAGTCAACAGCATCACCATTACCAAATCCACCAGCATTTGCATTCGAGAGACTGCCATTGAGAATAAACTCAACAGAGCTAGCTATCTAAACACCTGGGATATTAGATTGGGTCGAAGGCTGGGAATTCTGCAGCGAATACTTCAAATTCTGACTCCCCAAAATTTTTCTATTATCTACAAGAAACAAATCAGGACAAGGCTACAACATTCTCACTTGCCTGGATGGATGCATTTCCATCAACACTCACGAAGCTCCGCACCATCCAAGTCAAAGCAGGCCATTTGTTTGGCATCCAAGTCACTATATCCAACGCTCAGTTCCTCCACCCGAAATGAGGAAATGAGTGCACAGAAACACCACCAGCCTCAAGGTCCATTCTAAGTCACTCATTAATAACACAGTGTGTAGCTGGAGGAACACAGCGGGCCAAGCAGCATCAGAGGAGCAGGAAAGCTAACATTTTCGGTCGGGACCCTTTTTCAGAAATTACTATCTAAGAAATTACAATCTCACTATCTCTAAGTCACTCATTAACCTGGATTAATAATCTAGCAATAATGGGGTAAGACATCGCCTACTCCATCATTGCTAGACTATTAATCCAGAGACCCAGGTAATGTTTTGGGGACCTGGGTTCAAATCCCGCCACGGCAGATGGTGGAATTTGAATTCAATAATAATCCGGAATTAAGAATCTAATGATGACCATGAAACCATTGCAGATTGTCAGGAAAAACCCACCTGGTTCACTAATGTTCTTTTGGGAAGGAAACTGCCATCCTCACCTGGTCTGGCCTACATGTGACTCCAGACCCACAGCAATGTGGTTGACTCTTAACTGCCCTCTGGGCAATTAGGGATGGGCAATAAATGCTGGCGCCCACATCACATGAATGAATAAAAAAAAAGTGGACATAAATTGTCTTTTGATTGCTCAGTCAAAGTCCTGGAAACTTGTTCCCTAACAACATGTGAGATTGATAGAATCACAGAGCTGAATGAATTAAATTGAGTTATAGGATCGATAATATGCTGAAACATTTTAGAAAAGGTGGAAGCATGTCGAACAAGAACGTGCAGAAATTCAGAAAAGAAACATTACTCATTATAACTTTAGTTCATTCAAAAAATACTTTTGTTGTTGAAAGATTGAATTGCGATCTGGCAAATAAGAAAATCATATGTAGACTAAATAATTAGGATAAAAAGATGCAAATGTGTTACAAGCAATTAGTGACAAAACTAGACAAATACTGTCCATCCCTAGTTGCCCTTTGAGAAGGTGGTGGTGAGCTGCCTTCTTGAACCACTGCAGTCCATGTGTAGGTAGACCCACAATGCCCTCAGGGATAGAGTTCCAGGATTTTGTCCCAGTGGTACTTAAAGAACAGTGATATATTTCCAAGTCAGGATGGTGAGTGGCTTGGAGGGAAGTTTGCAGGAAGGAAGTAGAATACTTAGTATTGTGGTGCAATGATAACAATCTCTCTCTCAATGTCAGCAAAACTAAAGAGCTGATCATTGACTTCAGGAAGAAAGGAGGAGGACATGCTCCCATCTACATCATTGGAGCTGAGGTGGAGTTGGTCAAGAACGTCATGTTCCAAGGAGTAACAATCTATCTTGGAATATCCACATTAATGCGACGGTCAAGAAGGCACAATAACACCTCTTCTTCCTCAGGAAGGGTCTGAGGAAGCCTCACTGGACCTAAAACGTTAACTCTGAATTTTTTTCTTCACAGATGATGCCAGACCTGCTGATCTTTTCCAGCAACTTCTGTTTTTGTTCCTCTTCTTCCTCAGGAGGCTAAGGAAATTCGGCATCTTTTACAGATGCACCATCAAAAGCATTCTATCTGGTATGGCAACTGCTCTTCCCAAGACCGTAAGAAACTGCAGAAGGCTGTGAACACAGCCCACACCACCATGTAAGCCAACCTCCCATCCATTGACCCCATCTCATTGCTGAAGAAAGGCAGTCAACATCATCAAAGACCCCTCCTACTCCGGTTATAGTCTCCTCCAACCTCTTCCATCAGGCAGAAGATACAAAAGCTTATACATATGTACCAACAGGTTCAAGACAGCTTCTTCCCCACTGTTATTACACTTTTAAAAAATCTATTAATGGGATGAGGGCATCACTGGCTAGGCAGCATTTATTGCCTATCCCTAATTGCCCAGAGTCAAACACATTGCTGTGTGACTGGAGTCACATGTACGCCAGACCAGGTAAGGATGGCAGTTTCCTTCCCTAAAGGACATTAGTGAACCAGATGAGTTTTTCCAACAATCGACAATGGATTCATAGTTATCATTAGACTCTTAATTCCAGATATTTTATTGAATTCAAATTCCACCATCTACTGTGGTGGGATTCGAAGTCAGGTTACCAGAACGTTAACCGGGTCTCTGGATTAACAGTCCAGTGACATTACCAATAGGCCATTGCCTCCCCTATGCTGCTGATTGGACCTCTCAAGTTTCAAATCTAGTGTTGGTTCTGCTTTGGTACACCTCCTGTGCAGTCATAACCTCGTGTGCCTCGCTGTGTCTAAGCATCTTATCAGCTGTATATCCTTGTATATTCTGATTTGCCTATACTGTATGCAAAACAAAACTTTTCACTGTATTTAGGTGCATGTGACAACAACAAAGCAAATCAAATCAAATCAAATTTCATGTATCTGCTGCCCTTATCCTTTCAGATGGAAGTGGTGATGGGTTTGGATACTGCTGTCTTAGGATCCTTGGAGAATTTCGGCAGTGCATCTGTAGATAGTACACACTGCTACTACTGAGTGTCAGTGATGGAGGGAGTGAACATAGATTAACAAATTCACATGGTTATTTATGCATCTGAGATCATTAGACTGAGATTTGCTGGTTATGTAAAACTGGGGGGACTTTGGCACAATTTCTAAGTTCATGCATATTCAGACTTAGAAACTGGTTTGCTGACATACTTGTATTGCAATGGTTTATCCCTCGGGCCACCAGGGATTAAAATGCTGGGTCAACCAGGTTTTGGTTATGTTGAAGGACAAGAAGCTTTGTATTTTTGTTCTTTGTATTTGTTCCCAGGCTAATGTTTCAGCAGGATTTTACATTTCCTTCCCTGCTGAATGTAGCAAAAGAAAAATATTTATAATAAACCTGTTTGGACATGAAATAGCAAACACTTTAGGACAGATGGGACTTGAACCTGAAACTTAAGACAAAGGGACTCCACCAATCCTCCACAATTGCTCCTCAACTGAATATACATGGCAGGAGTTCTCTGCCAGTAACGACATCCTATGACAGCCTGTTAAGATGGTCATACAATTGCTACGATGAGTGTGGGTCTTAAAATCAAGGTAGAACATGTCAACTACTTGGTTGTTCTCTACATCTTAATGCTATGTGATGTGTCAATCAACTGCATTCATTGTATATTTAGGAACAGGATTAGAAAGTCACGTTGAAGTTGTACAGGACATTGATGATGCTTCTTCTGGAACACTGTGCCCAGTTCTGGTTGGCCTGTTATAGTAAGGATATTATCAAGCTGGAGAGGGTTCAGAAAAGATTTACCAGGATATTGCCGGGAATGGAGGGTTTGAGTTATAAGGAAAGGCTGGATAGACTAGGACATTTTTCATTGGAGTGTAGGAAGCTGAGGGGTGGCCTTACAGAAATTTTTTTTAAAATCATGAGGGGTATAGATAAATTGAAAGTCAGGTGTCTTTTCCCTGTTGCGGGGCATTTCAAGACTAGGGGGCATATTTTTAAGGTGAGAGGAGAAAGATTTAAAAAGGACATGAGGGGCAAAGTTTTTACCCAGAGTGTGTGGAATGAACTTCCAGAGGAAGTATCGGATGCAGATACAGTTACATGTTTAAAAGACATTTTGATAAGTACATGAATAAGGAAGGTTTGGAAGGATATGAGCCAGGAGCAGGCAACTAGTTTAGTTTTGGATGATGATCGGCATGGACTGGTTGATTCGAAGGGTCAGTTCCTGTGCTGTATGACTCTATGACTGCTGAGTGTGTTACCCCATTCTCTTTGATGATGACCAAACTTGAAGGTGAATCTATTTACTAGTCTTGATAGGGCATAAGATGGCATAGAGGGTTGTGACAGGCTGTACGCAGGTGTTCTTGCCTTGTGTATCACGTACCGTGAAGACTTGAGAGTCAATCATAAAGTATAATTCTCATCAATCCATACAAATGCCTCAAAACACAACAAGAAACAGAGCTTGATATTCTGATTACCACATTTTTCCTTTATTTAATGCCCAGAGGGCAGTTAACAGTCAACCACATTGCTATGGGTTTGGAGTCACATGTGGTTGAGACCAGGTAAGGATAGCAGTTTCTTTCCCCAAAGAACATTAATGTCATGGAATCTCCACAATGTGGAAACAGGCCATTTGGCCCAACAAGTCCACACCAACCTTCCGCAGACCATCCCAGACCCATCCCTCTACACCTGCATTTCCCATGGCTAAGCCACCTAGCCTGCACATCTTTCCTTTTAACATTAAAGTATCCCAATCTCTTATCATTGACATGGATGAGAACTTGAAATATCATAACAGTCAAGGCTATGAGTCAAGTGCTAGAAAGCGAGATTAGTGTAGATAGTTCAGTGCAGACTTTTTGATTTGTAGGGCCTTTTCTGCACAGTATGGCTTTTCTGACATACTTTCTCCAGCCACACTTACCCGTATTATATTCCATCTGCCAAATTCATGCCTGAAAACAGAAAATGAGGCTGTTCCTTCAGCTTGGGATTTTGTTGGAATAATGCAGCAGACCTAGGACAGAAATGTGAGCAGGAGACAAGGTGCTGTGTTAAAATTGCAGGAGACAAGAAGGTCAAGGTCATGCTTGTGGAGTGAGCGGAGATGTTCCATAAAGTGGTCACCCATTCTGTGCTAATTTTCCCAATATATCGGCCACATTGTGTTATGCAGTAGACTGCCTTACTGTCAAAGGCACCAGGATTTGGTTGAGATATTGAGTCCTGTCTCGTTAGTAAGGGGTGACAGGGTGACAGGGTGGCTTGGTGGTTAGCAGTTAGCACTGCTGCCTCACAGTGCTAGGGTCCTGGGTTCAATTCCACCCTCAGGCAGCCATCTGTATGGAGTTTGTATGTTTTCCCCATGTCTGCATGGGTATCCTTCAGGGGCTCTGGTTTCCTCCCACAGTCCAAAGATGTGCAGAATTGGTGGATTAATATTCTATAGTGCCCAGGGATGTGTAGGTTAGGTGATTTAGTCACAGGAAATGCAAGGTTACAGGGAATGGGGTTGGGGGTGGGGTGTTTGAGTGGGATGCTCTTCAGAAGGTCAATATGGACTCAATGGGCTGAACGGCCTGCTTCCACACTATAGGGAATTCTATGATGAAGTGGATTGAAAGATTCCATGGCATTACTTCCAAGAAGACTAATAGAGTTGATCCTTCAATCAACATCCCTGAGATCACATTATCCAGTCATTATGACATTGTAGTTGGTGAGAGACCAAGGGGATCATGGCCTTTAATCAGCCATCAAATATGGTCAGCTGTTCTGTGGGCATTGAGGGTGATGTGCAAATGGGTGAGAGCAATGGGCAGCAAACCTCTTGGTCATGTATTTGGTATTTGTTGCGAGAGGAATAGAGTATAAAAGTAGGAGAGCGTTACTACAGCTGCACAAGGCAGGAGTAAGAGTGCACCTGGAGTATTATATAAAGCTTCAATCCCCTTACTGGAGGAGGGGATATATTTGTATTGATGGCAGTTCAGAGGAAGTCGCAAGACATATTCCAGAGATAAGGGGTTTGTCTTATGAAGAGAGATTGAGCAGTTTTGGCCTATACATTCTGGAGTATAGAGGAGATCTAATTGGGGTCTATACAATGCTTAAGGGGATTGGCCAAGTAGATATAGAGAGGATGTTTCCTCATGTGGGCAATTTAGAATGAGAGGCCATCGTTTTAGGATGAAGGATAGCAGATTTAAAACAGAGATGAGGAAAAATTACTTCTCTCAAAAGGTCATGAGCCGGTGGAATTCACTCCCCTAGATTGTGGTGTATGCTGGGACATTGAGTAAATTTAAATGGGAGGTAGACAGATTTTTAATTAGTAATGGGCAGGAAAGTAGAGTTGAGACTGAGATGAGATCAGCCATGATTTTATTAAATGGCACAGAGGCTCAAGGGGATGCAATGGCCTAGTGATTTTATTGCTAGACTTAATTCAGAGAGCCGGGTCATGTTCTGGGGACCCAGGTTCAAATCCTGCCATGGCAGATGGTGGAATTTGAGCTCAATAAATATCTGGAATTAACAGTCTAATGATGACCATGAATCCATTGTTGATTATTGAGGAGAATACCATCTGGCTCAATAATGTCCTTTAGGGAAGGAAACTGCCATCCTTACCTGGTCTGGCCTACATGTGACTCCAGACCCACAGTAATGTGGTTGACACTTAACTACCCTCTGGACAATTAGGGACGGGCAATAACTGCTGGCCTGGTCAGCGATGCCCTCATCTTGTGAATGAATTTTAAAAATGACCTACTGTGGTTCTTAGCTCCTGGTAACAGGAGTTGTTCCTTGGATTTCCATTCAGCTTGCCCAGCTAGTGATTGTGCGGTACCACCCATTTTTCTCTCATTTCTCCAGCAAATCCTGCTAACTCACATCATGCCGCTTATGCATTTCCCACTTACACAAATCTCCTAGGAAAAGAAAAAGTTAAGGGAGGGAAATGAAGCTAAAAAGTGCTTCTTTCTCACCTCCTTAGGCAATTGAAACTAGTCCAGGATATCTCCCAAGTTCTATTTATGTTGCAGGTTATGTACCTCTTGTACAAGTTAGGAACAGTTATCTCTCACTTAAAGCAAAATAACAATGACTACACAGAGTCGGTAACCTGTTCTACAGGCCTGGGAAAGGTGGACCCACCTAACGTTCAACCTATTTCCGTTATAGCAAGCATAATTCCTGATCTTCATAACCCATCTCACTGAAATCATTGACTTACATAAAGCCAATCTTGTTCATTTTCTTGCTAGTTATCTGGCATCAAATACCTTTATTGGTCAGTGCATTGAGTGATAGGAGCTGGGAGGTCATTTTACAGCTGTACAGGACATTGATTTGGCCACTTTTTGAATATTGCATTCAGTCCTGGTCTCCCTGCTGCAGGAAAGATGTTGTGAAACTTGAATTGGTGCAGAAAAGATTTTCAAGGATGTTACCAGGGTTGGAGTGTTTGAGCTATAGGGAGAGGCTGAATAGGGTGGGGCTATTTTCCTTGGAGTGTCGGAGGCTGAGGGCCGACCTTATAGAGGTTTATAAAATCATGAGGGGCATGGATAGGGTGAATAGTCAAGGTCTTTTCCCCAGTGAAGAGGAGTCCAAAGCTGACAGCATAGGTTTAAGGTGAGAGGGAAAAGATTTAAAAGGGACCTAAGGGGCAACTTTTGCACGTGTGTGTATGTGTGGTGTGTGTATGGGATGAGCTGCCAGAGGAAGTGGTGGAGGCTGGTACAATTACAACATTTAAAAGACATCTGGATGGTTACATGAATAGGAAGGGTTTAGAGGGATATGGGTCAAGTGTTGAGAAATGAGCCTAGATTAATTTAGGATATCTGGTCAGTATGGGCAAGTTGGACTGAAGGGGTTGTTTCCGTGCCGTACAACTCTATGGTTCTAAATGAACTCTCCTTTCAAAGTGTAGGCATCCAATGGAGACAAGTAAAGGTCCTGAAAGATGCAAGTTAAATGCTCATCTTTCTCGTGTTTCTTGCAAGTCTGGTTGCACCTCGACAGTGTTGGACACATGAACAGCAAGGACCTGTACTCACCTCAATAAAACAAAGAACTGTGGATGCATCTCAGCTGGTCTGGCAGCATCCGTGGAAAGAGAAACTGAGTTACCATTTCAAATCCAGTGACCCAGCTTCAGAATTGAAATTAGGAACAGAGGACTGAGAATAGGCCATTCAGTCCCTTGAACCTATTCTGTCACTCAGTGAGATCAGGGCTGATTTGCCACCTATCTATCCACCTTTGACCCTTAACACTTAGCTTCACAAAAATTTATCAATCTCAGATTTAAAATTAACAACTAATCTGGCATCAGCTGCTGTTTATGGAAGGAAGTTCCACAAACATCTAAACGGTCCCCAAATATTCATCAGACATTGTTCACATTTGAGTCCTTGTGCACAAATGCTTCCTAACATCTCTCCTAAACGGTCTGGCACTAATTCTCAGACTATGTGCCCAGTTCTAGAATCAGCAACTAGTGGAAATAGTTTATCTACCCTGTCTTTTCCTGTTAATATCTTGAAGGTATGGTTGAGGTGTATAAGCTTATGAGGGGTGGGGACAAGGTGAATAGGGAACAACTGTTCCTTTTGGTTGAGGGGCCAATCACAAGAGGGCATAGTTTAGGGTAAGGGGCAGAAGGTTTAGATGGGATTTGAGAAAAGAACTTTCTCAATCAGCAGGTGGTGGGAACCTGGAATGCACTGACTGAGAAGGTAGTAGAGACCAGAAACCTTATAATCGTTATGAAAAAATATTTGGATGAGCACTTCAAATATCATAACATTCAAGGATATGGACAAGTGCAGGAAATTGGGACTAGCACACCTTTTAGTGGTAGTTATGTCAGTGCAGACTCAATGGTCTGAAGGGCCTTTTCTGCACTGCATGAATCTATGACTCTAACTAAGGCAATGACTTCAATCAGATTCCTTTAACCTTCTGAATTGCAGAGAAAATAGGCCTAATTTGTACAATCTTTCCTCATAACCAAACCTCAGGTATCATTCTTGTGTTGTACTCACTCCAAGGTCAATATATCCTTCCTAAGATGTGATGCCCAGATCTGCTTACAGTGCTCCCCAAGTAGGGTCAAACCAGGTTTCTGTATAACTGCAGCATAACTTCTGCATCCTTGTACTCCTGTCCTCCAGGCATAAAGACTAGCCTTCCTTGAGCCAGCTTAATTATTTTATGCACATTTTAAAGATCAATGCACTTGAACCCCCAATCTTTGTACATCCACTGTGTTTAACTTCATATCATTTAGAAAGTACCCTGGTCTATCCTTTATCAGTTCAAAACAGATAACCTCACATTTGCTTACACGACCTTGGAGTGCAGGTTTATAGCTCCTTGAATGTGAAGTCGCAGGTAGACAGGATAGTGACAAAGGCATTTGGCACACTTGCCTTTATTGGTCAGTGCATTGAGCATAGGAGTTAGGAAGTCATGTTGCAGCTGTACAGGACATTCGTTTGGCTAATTTTGGAATCCTGCATTCAATTCTGGTCTCCCTGCTATAGGAAGGACATTGTTAAACTTTAAAGGGTTCAGAAAAAATTTACATGGATGTTGCTGGGGTTGGAGGGTTTGAGCTATAGGAAGAGACTGAATAGGCTGGGGCTATTTTCCTCTGGAGCATTGGAGACTCCAAGGGGTGACCTTATGGAGGTTTATAAAATCATGAGGGGCATGGAATAGTGGAGGTCTTTTCCCCAGAATAGGGGAGTCCAAAATTAGAGGGCATAGGTTTAAGGAGAGAGAGGAAAGATTTAAAAGGGAACTAAGGGCCAATATTTTCACGCCGAGGGTGGTGAATGAGCTGCCAGAGGAGGTGGTGCAGGCTGGCACAATTACAACATTTAAAAGGCATCTGGATGGGTATATGAATAGGAAGGGTTTAGAGGGACCAAATGCTGGCAAATGGGACTAGATTAATTTAGGGCATCTGGTCAGCATGGTGTGTTGGACTGAAGGTCTGTTTCAGTGCTTTACATCTCTATGACTTGATGACTCTGAATCCATCTGCAACAGTTTTTCCCATTCACCTTGTCTATCAATTTCTTTTCGTAATTTTATTCTGAGGAAGGATCACTGGACATGAAATATTTCCTTAGAATCCCGACAATGTGGAAACAGGCCATTTAACCCAATAAGTCCACATCAACCTTCCAAAGAACATCCCACCCAGACCCAACCCCTTACCCTATAACCCTGCATTTCCCATTGCCAATGCACCTAACCTTAACTCTGTTTCTTTCCTCGCAGATGCTGCCAGACCTGCTGAGCTACTCCAGGGCTTTTATTGTTGGCAGTCCTCCATCAGCACTCAAGAAGCTTGACGCCATCCAGGACAAAGCAGCCCCCGCTTGTTTGGCACTACATCCACAAGCATCCCCTCCCTCCACCACTGATGCTCAGTAGCAGCAGTGTGTACTATCTACAAGATGCACTGCAGAAATTCACCAAAGATCGTCAGACAGCACCTTCCAAACCCATGACCACTTCCATCTAGAAGGACAAGGGCAGTAGATGCATGGGAACACCACCATCTGCAAGTTGCCCTCCAGGTCACTCACCATCCTACTTGGAAATATTTCACTGTTCCTTCATGGGTAAAGGAAAACACACCCCCAACAATCTGAAAGGAGAACTGGTAGGCAGTACCGTAATACTTCATGGAAATGTAAAATGATATGATATCAATGCGGACAATTGGCTCATTGAGACTGTACTGGTTCTTTGGTGGAACCAAGAAATTAATCCCATTACTCTGGCCTTTTCCCTTCAAATTTTCCTCGTCAAATATCTATCCAATTCCTTTTGTGGATATTGTCAGTGAACCTGCCCCTTCAGGCAAAATTGTAAGAAAAATGCATATTTACATATTCACCTTTTGCAGCATAATGTGCTTTTTAAGTTTTTAGAATGGAACAAGCATCTATAAACAGCAATATGATAAAGATAAAAAAGCTTGCTTCCTCACTGGTGTCTTTCCAAACCACAGGAATGGACAGAACAAATAAAGATTCCTTAATTGCTGTACAGTAAGGGCTCCATGTAAATCAGTCAGTGATAAAACTGATGGTATAAGCATGGCATAAGCAGATCAGTTTTGACAGAAGACTGAGAGAGAAGCATCACTCTGTACCGACATCAATATTGTTCTAACATGCAAATGCAACCATACAAATCAGGAACAAGAGTAACCTATCTGGATTATCCATCTTGTTCTATCCTTTAACACGATCAAGGCTGATCTGATTACAACCTTAACTCCCTATTCTCGCCTGTCCATAATAAACTTTCAATCTCCCCCACTCCCCCTTCCAGGTATTAGCCTGGGAAACCTTCCCCAAACTACTTCCAACGTAATTACATCCATCTTTGAATAAGGATGTCCCAAAAACTGTACTCCAGGTTGGTCTCACCACTGCCCTATACAGCAGAGGATAACTTACACTCCCTACCATTGTGTTCAATCCCCCTCAAAAGAAACAATAATATTTGATTACCTTTCCTAATGACTTGCTGTATCTGCATATTGTGATTCATACAGGAGGACTGTCAGACCAATCTGCGTCTTGGAGTTCTGTAACCTTGCAACATTTTGGTAAGAGATAGCAGGAACTACAGATG
>NC_063338.1:92137299-92141203 GCF_021869965.1 Rhincodon typus
GTATTTCTGAAGAAGGGTCTAGGCCCGAAACATCAGCCTTCCTGCTCTTCTGATGCTGCTTGGCCTGCTGTGTTCATCCAGCTCTACACCTTGTTATCTAACATTTTGGTAATATACCTTGTTGTTCTTCCTTGAAAATGTTCAAATATGCATTTTACCATCTGATATTTGTTGACTTTTACCCATTCCTTTGATCTAAGTATATCAATTTTTTCTTCCTTATGAGTTCTTCGCAACTAGCTTCCGTACCTATCTTTGTGCCATCAGAAAGTTTAGCTGCATGTCTCTGGCACCAATGTTATGGTAAGTGTACAGTGTGGACAAAGTTGGATCTGCTTTAGCCTTTCTACGTACAGATTATTGGTACATTTGAACATGAAAAGGCATTGTGGTGGCTCAGTAGGTTAGCACTGCTGTCTCACAATGCCTGGGCCCTGAATCCGATTCCACCCTCGGGCAATTGTGTGAAGTTTGTACATTCTCCCCGTGTCTCAGTAGGTTCCCTCTGGGTGCTCCGGTTTCCTCCCACAGTCTAAAGGTGTCCAGGTTAGGTTGGATTGGCCATGCTAAATTCTCCCATAGTGTTCAGGGATGTGCACACTAGGTGGGTTAGCCGTGGGAAATGTGGGGATAGGGTGGGGGTGGTTGGGTCTGGATCGGATGCTCTTCAGAGGGTTGGCAAAGACTTGATAGGCCAAATGGCCTCTTTCCACCCTGTTAGGATTCTATGAAAAGGTTTACCAACCGAACCAGCACTAAGGGGACTGTGAGGAAACCAAGCCAGACATATAGAACAGGGCAAATATCAGAAGCACCTTCAAATGTCACCCTAATTGCACAGAAATTTACTGTCCTGTGCCCCTTCGAGCTAGAATGGGGATAGAATTTATATACTGTGATCGCCCCACCTGCATGAATTTTTCACATGAAATACATTTCAAAAGAGATGGCAGCACAATCTGACCATTGATTACCTTTTTATTTGTGTTATCATTGTTACCGATCTGTGACTCAAATAAACATATGAACCAGGAGCAGGAACAGGCCATTCAGCCCTTCAAGCTTGCTCTGCCATTTAATGCGATCATGGCCGATCTCATCTCGGCATTAAACTTAGTATCTCGGTATCCACCGCTCTCCCTTTGAGAGAAGTAACTTCTCCTTATCTCTGTTTTAAATTTGCAAAACCTTATCCTAAAACTATGGCCTCTCATTCTAGATTGCCCCATGTGATGAAGCAGCCTCTCTATGTCTATTTTGTCAATCACCGTAAAGATCTTATAGGCCTCAATTAGATCTCCTCTCATTCTTCTAAACTTCAGAGAGTATCAGCCTAAACAGTTCAATCTCTCTTCATGAAACAAACCCGTCACCTCTGGAATTAATCTAGTGATCTTCCTCTGAACTGCCTCCAACACAGCTTTATTAAGTTAAGTGAGTCAAGTCTCAGCCTCATAGCCAAAGCAATCAAGTCCAAGTAACAGGAAGTCACTCTTGTGCTCGATAATGTTCTCATTGTACTGCACGGAAGGACGGGTGAGGACAGTTAACCACTGGAATTTGTTGGGAGATGATGCTTGATACCAGATCAAGAAGACAACAACTTGGGAAGCTGAGTATTTCATCTTTAAAAGGAGGTGTTGGATAGCAAACAATATTGAGGAAGGAGAGTGAGCTGGTAGACAGAGATTTAAACTGAATCTGATGTGGAGGTGCCGGTGTTGAACTGGGTTGGACAAAGTCAGACACCAGGTTACAATCCAACAGGTTTATTTGAAATCACAAGAATTTTGGAGCGCTGCTCCTTTGTCAGGTGTCGTGTGACTTCTGACTTTAAGTTGAATAATTCAAAGAGGAATGAGAACCCAAAGGCAAGATCCGACATGATCTTATTAAGTAGCAGATCAGGCTTGAAGAGGCTGAGAGGCCTATTCCTGCCCCATAAGTCGATCTAAGTGAGTGATTTCACCAGACTATAGTGTACTGTAAGAACACGCTGCTCGTTCCCTACATTCCTTCGGTGGAACATTGTACGGAGGAACCCAGTTTTCTAAAGCCTGGGTCTCTGGATTAGTATCCAGTGACATTACCACTTACACCAGAGTCTCCCCCTGACTTGTACCTTGTGGACAAACTCTGGGGAGTCAGGAAGTGAATTCCTAAAGCGTGCATGCCCTTGGCTTTGAAGTCTATTGAACAGCCAAAGGTGGCGGAGCATTTAAATAGCCAACATTTTAAAAGATGTGCTCATGCTGACCTGAAGAAGTTTTGTGCACATTTGGCATGATAAATTTAAGTGAGATTATTGTGTTTTAATTCTGGTGGATCACAATTATTCATGCATTAGAACTAGCAGGGAACACTCACAAGTTAATGCGCGACAGTGACTGCACAGTAAAGTCAACTTATTGGCAGCAATTGGTTTGAAATATTTTGAGATGTGTGAAAGGGGCTATAAGGCCATAAGAAATAGGAACAGCAGTAGACCATTCGGCCCCTCAAGACCATTCAATAGGATCATGGCTGATCTGACATTCCTCAAGTCCACTTTCCTGCCCTTTCCCCATAACGCTTGATTCCCCGACTGATCAAGAATCTAGGAGACAGTAAGGACCGCAGATTCTGGAAGCCAGAGTCAATAAATATGGAGCTAATCAGCTAATCAGACAGCATCTGTGGAGCAGGAAAGTCAATGTTTCAGGATGAAGGGCTTCAGCCCAAAATGTTGACTTTCCTGCCCTTCAGATGCTATCTGATGGGCTGTGCTTCTCCAGCTCCACATTTATTGGTCAAGAATCTATCTGTCTCAGCCTTAAGTATACTCAAGAACTCTGCAACCCCCATCGCCCTGGTTCTCTGTGGCAAAGAGTTCCAAAGTCTCATAACCCTCTGAGAGAAGAAATTCTTCCTCATCTTAGTCTTAAATTGGTACCCCTTTAATCTGAGACTGTGCCCTCTGGTCCTAGACTGTCCCATGAGAGGAAACATCCTCTCAGTATTTACCCTGTCAAGCCCCTTAAGAATCTTTGATGTTGCAATGAGGCCAATCTCATTCTTCTAAATTCCAGTGAGTGGAGACCCAACCTATAAATCCAAACTATAAATGCAAGTATGTTTTTCCTTTGTTCACTGCAATTAGGAAGGACGTGAAGTGCCGATTTTAGCTCATTCAAAGAAAATTGCCCTGAAAGAGGTGATGCTGAGCTGCCTTCTTGAACCACTGCAGCCCTTGAGGTGTGGGCACACCCACAGTGCTGTTATAGAGGGACTTCCAGGTTTCTGACCAAACAATATTGAAGGATTAGGGATAACGTTTCCAATTCAGGATGGTGTGTGATTTGAAGGGCAGCTTGCGGGTGATGGTGTTGCAATGTATCTGCTGCTCTTCAAGATGGTAGAGATTGCCAGCTTGGAAGGTGCTGCCTAAGGAGCCTTGGTAAATTTCTGCAGTGTATCTTGTACAGGGTATACACTGCTGCTGTATACTGGGCAGAAACAATAAAGCTTGAAGATGCCAAATGCAGAGTCAATCAGGGAAACTGCTTTGTCTGCCATGGTGTCAAGCTTTTTGAATGTTATTGGAACATCAATCACTCAGGGAAAAGAAAGATGGACCAAAATCAGTGTCCTCAATCAGAACGACATCCCCAGCACCGGGGCACTGACTACCCTCTATCAGCTACAATGATACATTGTCTGTATGTCCTACACAGGACTCCCTGAACAGGTGTTCTACTCCCAGCTCTGAAACAACTGGCAAGCCCCAGGTAGATTGAAGAAGCGCTTCAGAGATACCCTCACTGGCCCCCATTTGGTTACAAAAACCAGAATTAAAAGATCGAGCAGAGTCAAAAAGTCTCACCGTCCCACTCACACCACCTCACCGTCCCACTCTCACCGCCTC
>NC_063338.1:92141213-92142006 GCF_021869965.1 Rhincodon typus
CCGTCACCGCCTCACCATCCCACTCTCACCACCGTCACCGCCTCACCATCCCACTCTCACCACCGTCACCGCCTCACCGTCCGACTCGCACCACCGTCACCGCCTCACCATCCCACTCTCACCACCATCAGCGCCTCACCGTCTCACTCTCACCACCTCACCATCCCACTCTCACCACCATCAGCGCCTCACCGTCCCACTCACACCACCTCACCGTCCCACTCTCACCGCCTCACCATCCCACTCACACCACCGTCACCGCCTCACCGTCCCACTCTCACCACTGTCACCACCTCACCGTCCCACTCTCACTGCCTCAACATCACACTCTCACCGCCTCACCGTCCCACTCTCACCGCCTCAACGTCCCACTCACACCGCCGTCACCGCCTCACCACCCCACTCTCACCACCGTCACCGCTTCACCATCCCACTCTCACCACCATCCCCGCCTCACCGTCCCACTCTCACCGCCTCACCGTCCCACTCTCACCGCCTCACCGTCCCACTCTCACCACCGTCACCGTCTCACCGTCCCACTCGCACCACCGTCACCGCCTCACCATCCCACTCTCACCACCATCAGCGCCTCACCGTCTCACTCTCACCACCTCACCATCCCACTCTCACCACCATCAGCGCCTCACCGTCCCACTCACACCACCTCACCGTCCCACTCTCACCGCCTCACTATCCCACTCACACCACCGTCACCGCCTCACCATCCCACTCTCACCACCGTCACTGCCTCACCGTCCCACTCTCACCACCGTCACCGCCTTACCGTCCCACT
>NC_063338.1:92142016-92173475 GCF_021869965.1 Rhincodon typus
CTCTCACCGCCTCACCATCCCACTCACACCACCGTCACCGCCTCACCGTCCCACTCTCATCACTGTCACCACCTCACCGTCCCACTCTCACTGCCTCAACATCACACTCTCACCACCTCACCGTCCCACTCTCACCGGCTCAACGTCCCACTCACACCACCGTCACCGCCTCACCGTCCCACTCTCACCACCGTCACCGCCTCACCGTCCCACTCTCACCACCGTCACCGCCTCACCATCCCACTCACACCACCATCACCGCCTCACCATCCCACTCTCACCGCCTCACCGTCCCACTCTCACCACCGTCACCGCCTCACCATCCCACTCACACCACCCTCACCGCCTCACCATCCCACTCTCACCACCATCACCGCCTCACCATCCCACTCTCACCGCCTCACCGTCCCACTCTCACCACCGTCACCGCCTCACCATCCCACTCACACCACCCTCACCGCCTCACCATCCCACTCTCACCACCATCACCGCCTCACTGTCCCACTCTCACCGCGTCACCACCGCAGTTTCACCGTCCACTCTCGCTGCCCACTGCTGCCACCTCACTGGCCCACTCTTGCCGCCAATCCTGCCCACTCTTGATCCGCTGCCATCGCTTCAGCCCACATTCGATCCACCATCACTGCAGAACACAACCCGCACGTTCAGCTCCTGTCACGTGGTTCCTGGTCATGGCCCGACTCCTTCCCGACCCCTTAGCCAGGCAGTTAAAAGGGCAGGGGTTTGTGGGGCGCGTGGTGTAGAACTACTACAGACAGGAGAGAGAATAGAGAAGAAGAACAGAAAAAAAAGGAAAGGGAAAGGGGAACTGGCGAGCAGAGTGAATCTCCGAATGGAACGACTTACCCTGCCACTATCTTGCTGAAACTAAACAAACCAAGGAATAGAATTGAGCAGGATAGCAAAATACAGATGTGGAAAATGAATGCCAGAGATGCCAGGAAGGTAGAGAGAGAAAATAAATGAAGAATATGAAGCAGTCAAGACCAAATACTACAAAGATAACACATACCAATCTAAAGGCCTGTTTCTGAAGGTGCGCTGCATTCATAGCCAAGTAAATGAAGTGATAGCACACATTAAAGTGAATAAATATGATCTGCTGGCCATTGCACAAACCTCGGCCAGAAGATGACAAGAATTGTGTTCTGAAAATTAAGGGGAATATGACTTTTAATAACAACGGGAAGCTAGGTAAAGACAGAGGCTAGCACTCCTGATTAATGATGGTTTTGGTGCATAAGTTGGAGGTGACCGTGGTTCAGAGGATCAGGATTTATGATTGGTTTAGGTGGAGAAGAGGAATAGCAGGCGAAAGGAGTCACGTTTTGGAGTGGGCAGGCCCCAGAACAGTAATGGGGAGAAGAACACAAGAAGCACATTGAGTATTTGTCATAGAGTCATAGAGTTGTACAGCATGGAAACAGGCCCTTTGGTCCAACTCATCCATGCCGACCGGAATCCTAAATAAATCTAGTCCCATTTGTCAGCATTTGGCTCATATCCCTCCAATTGCTTCCTATTCATGTAACCACCCAGATGCCTTTTAAATGTTGTAATTGTACCAGCCTCCACCACGTCCTCTGGCAGCTCAGACCATACATGCACCACCCTCTGTGTGAAAAAGTTGCCCCTCAAGTCCCTTTTAAATCTTTCCCTCTTACCTTAAACCTATGCCCTATAGTTTTTGAATCCCCTAACCTGGGGAAAAGATCTTGTCTATTTACCCTATCCATGTCCCTCATGATTTTATAAACCTCGATAATGTCACATCTCTGCCTTCAATACTCCAGGGAAAATAGCTCCAGCCTATCCAGCCTCTCCCTCCCGTTCAAACCCTCCAACCCTGGTAACATCCTTGTAACTTTTTTCTGAACCTTTTCAAGTTTCACAACATCCTTCCTATAGCAGGGAGACCAGAATTGCACGCAGTATTCCAAAAGTGGCCTAACCAATGTCCTGTACAACCGCAACATCACCTCCCAACTTCTGTACTCAATGCACTGACCAATAAAGGCATGCATACCAAACGTCTCCTTCACAATCCTAACTAGCTGTGGCTCTACATTCAACGATCTATGAACCTGCACTCCAAGGTCTCTTTGTTCACCAACACTCCCCAGGATCTTACCATTAAGTGTATAGCTTCTGCCCTGATTTGCCTTTCCAAAATATAGCACTTCATATTTATCAAAATTAAACTCTATCTGCCACTCCTCGGCCCATTGGCCCATCTAATCAAGATCCATTTGTACTCTGAGGTAACCTTCTTCGCTGTCCACTACACCTCCAACTTTGGTGTTATCTGCAAACTTCCTAACAATGCCCCCAATGGTCATATCCAATTCACTTATATAAATGACTGTGATAAAGAGATGGCAATAATCATGAGTGACTTTAATTTACCTCTAAACTGGCAATAGTAGCTTCGATGAGGGGTTTATAGGATGCTTTTAAGAAAAATTCTTAGAGCCACACATTCTGGAACCAACCTGAGAGCTAGTTAGACCAGGCTTGCTATTGTGTAAGTGACAGAACTAATGAATGACCTCCGACTGAAGACATCTCAAGGGAGCAGTGATCATGATATAATTGAATTTTACAGCCAGATTGAGAGGGAGAAGAATGGATCTAGGATTAATATTTTAAACTTAAATAAAGGTAATTATGTGGGCAATGGCACTGAGCTAGCAGAAGTGACTGGGACATCAAGCTACAAGCTAGATCAATAGCACAACAGTGGTAGATATTTAAGGGAATATTTCAGAATACTCCAAATAAGTATATCCCTATTATAAAGAAAAGCATTGATGGGAAGATCCAACATCCATGATTAACGAATGACATTAAGGAGAGCATCAAACTTATGGAAAAAGCATATGATGGAACAATGGTGAGTAGCAGGTCAGGTGGCTGTTAAAATACAAAGAATGGAAGAGAATGACTTAACATAATAGATTAAATTAGAGAAAGCTAGCTGGAAATGTAAAGATTGATAGAGATTACATTGCTGTCTAAAAAGAAAGAGAGTGAGGACGTAGTGTTGATCCTCAGTGATTGAGAATGAGGAGTTAATAATAAATGAGAGGTTGCCATAGTCTTACCAGACCATAGGGCTGCTCTCTCATTAGAGAGAGGCAACTGGTTTAACCTGAGGGTCACCACACCTCGGGTGAGGGGGTGTAGTTGAGAAGGAGACTTCTTCATGGTAACCTCAGCAAGTGTGGGAATTAAACCCATGTTGTTGGTATTACCCTGAACCACAAACCAGCCATCCAACCAACTGAGTTAACGAACCCCCTGGAAACAATTGTAGATAATAAAGAAATAATGGTTGCAATTGATGAATATTTGTTTCCGTTTTCACTGTAGGAGATACAAAAAAGCCGTCCCAGTAACAAATCCAAATCAGGAGGTGGAAGAGAAAGGAAAACTTGATGAAATTGTAATTACGAGGAAACTGACACTAAACAAACTGATGGAGCTAAGAGTTGATAAGTGTGATGATGCTACCACTTTAAGAAGTTAATTTGTCCTTTTTTTTGAAGGGAGGTTATAAGGCAGAGGTGCCAAGCTGTCTCTAAGAAAGTAAACAATTTGTGAGGCCTTAGGGTGTTTTTTTTTAAAGTTGGAACAATGAAAGCAGCCTGGGTGTGGCCAGCTCTCACAGACCAGCCTTTCTAGTTTTTTTTTCATTTTTTAGGCTTAGTTTTGAGCAGAAGCCTTTGGGGTCTCAAAAGAGTTGCAAGCTTCATTGAATGTCTCCTAACTGCTACTTTCTCTGAATTTTCTCTTGATGCTTTTTTTTCCCTCCTGGATTGGAGAACTGCATGTGAGAATCTGTGTCTGAATTTACCTTTATGCCAAAGGGTGTGTTTATGGGATGTTACTATATTGGAGAGGTTCATTAGTAATGGGTACTGTATCTATGATTCGGTTAAGTTTTCCAATAGTTAAGTTATTCTCATTTGTATTTTGACTATAGTGTTTAAATAAATTGTGTTTTGCTTAACGTCATATAGTTTGACCGGTCACATTGCATCTGGAACACGGCACCTCTTCAAAATAAGAAAAAGTTAGGGTCTAAGCTACCTTCTTAAAATATATTGGGGGGTGGTCTGGTCTGATCTATAACAATAAGTCTCCAGTTCCTGATGACTTCATCCTAGGGTATCGAAAGAAGTGACTACTGAGGTAATAGCTGTCATAGAGTCATGCAGCATAGAAACAGGCCCTTCAGCCCACCATATCTCTGCTGAGCTACAAACACCAACCTAAGCTAATCCCATTTACCTGTACTCAGCCCATAGCCTACAGTGCCATGGCATTTTAAGTGCTCGCGATGGTGACAATTTTTTAAAAATTTCACTAGATTCTGAAAAGATTAGACTGAAAAGTAACAAATACAAACCCTCAATACATGAAGGGAGGAAGACAAAAAGCAGAAAACCATAGGCAAGTTATCTTACTGTCTATTGTGAAGAAGGTATTGTGAAGAAGAGATTTCAGGAGGGAATTCCAGAACTACAGGCAGGTGAAGCCACCAAATTGGAACCATAAAGTAAGTAAAGTAGCCATAGTCCTACTCTCTCATTAGAGAGAGACAGATGACTGATTCAAATCAATCATTAAGGGGGATATAATTGGGCACATGGAAGAACAGAAATTAATCAGGAAGGATCAGCATTGTTATATGAAGGGGAAATGATATTTAGCTAATGCATTAGAATTTTTTGAAGGATTATCATGGACTGGGCATGAAGGAGAGCATGTGGACAATACTGTACTTGGTTTTCCAGGAGGTATTTGACATGGTGTCACATAAAAGGTTAAATACTAAATGAAAACTGAAAGAACTGTGGATGCTGTAAATCAGGAACAAAAATAGAAGTTGCTGGAAAAGCTCAGCAAGTCTGGCAGCATCTGTGAAGAAAAATCAGAGTCAACATTTTGGGTTAGGTGACCCTTCTGATGCAGGATCACTGGACCCAAAATGTTAACTGATTTTTCTTCACAGATGCTGCCAGACTTGCTGAGCTTTTCCAGCAACTTCTGTTTTTGTTCCACATAAAAGGTTATTGCACAAAATAGAAGTTTATGATAACATATTAGAATGGATGGAAGATCAGCTGGCTAGTTGAAAGCAGCGAGCATGCCAAAAGAGGTCTTTTTCCTCATGGCAGCAGATGGTGAACGGATGACTGTGCTGGGCCCTCAACTTTTTACAATTTATATCAATGACTTAGATGTGGGAATCAAAGGCATGGTGGCTATATTTAGAGGCAACATAAAAATAGACAGGGAAATATGAACCGAAGATGACATAACAAGGGCAAAGACCACTATAAGCGTGTTGGGAAAATATCTGAAAGATGACGTAAAACATTGGAAAATGTGAAGTTGTTCACTTGGTAAGAAGTATAAAGACACAAAATATTAATTAAATGGAGAACACAGATTCCGAAGTGGAGAGGTATTTCAGTGCCTGGTCACAAAAGGTTAGTGTGCAGTTGCAGCAAGTGATTCTGAAGGCTAGTGGAATGCTATGATTTATTACAAGAGCAATTGAACATAAAAGTAGGGAGATTATGGTTCAGTTACATAGGGCATTGGTGAGACTACATCTCTATTAATACTATGCGCGGTTCTGGTTTCCTTATTTCAGTAAGGATGTAAATAAGGTGGTTTACTGGATTGATACCTGGAACCAGCGCATTGTCTTCTAAGGAACATTTGGACAGGCTGAGCTTATTTATATTGAGGGAGTGGTGACTTGATGAAAATATGTAAGAACCAAAATGGTGTTGACAAGGTTATTGGGGGTACATAAGAAGATGGGATTCAGAACCAAACAGACCAGCTATGACTTTCTTTTTCTTTATTCATTCATGGGATGAGGGCATCATCAGCTCAGTAGCATTTAGTGCCCATCCATAATTGCCCAGAGGCTATCCACATTAATAGCTATCCACATTGCTATGGGCGTGGAGTCACATGTAGGCTAGAGCAGGTAAGGATGACAGCTTCCTTCCCTGACAGATACTAGTGAACCAGATGGGCTTTTCCCCAACAATCGATTCATTGTCATCATTAGATTCTTAATTCCAGATTTTTTTAATTGAAATCAAATTCTACCGTCTACCACGGTGGGTTTCGAACCCAGGTCCCCAGAAAGTTATGAGTCTCTCGATTAACAGCCTAGTGATAATACCACTCCCCTTTACTGAATGGCAGAACAGGCTCAATGGGCCAAATGGTCTACTTCTGTTCCTAATTGGTATGTTTGTCTGTGTAGCCTGAGAGGGCTGGAAGCAGGTTTGGTCATAGCTCACAAAGTAACTTCCCCAGGTTTCAATTGAATAAGCACTTGAAGAGGAAAAAAAAAACTGCAAGGTCACAGGGAAAGGGTTGGAAGTGGTAAGAATGAGATAACTCTTTTCCAGAGTCAACAGTAGCTTGACAGGCCAAATGTTGTCTCTCTGTGCTGTAACCCCATTGTAATTCATGTGGTTCGCTCAGTTGACTAGAGAGCTGGCTAACAATGTTGAAGTTCTTAAAGTTTGAAAACACCTGCCAATAGATTTAAGAACAGCTTCTTCCCTGCTGTCATCAGACTTGTGAATGGACTTTTTATATATCAGAGTTGATCTTTCTCTGCACCTTCTCTGTAGCTGTAACACTATATTCTGCATTCTGTTCTATTACCCTGATCGACTTATGTAAGGTATGATCTGTCTGGAGAGCACGCAAAACAATAACTTTCACTGTATCTCTTTACCTGGAATTAAAAGTCTAATGATGACCATGAATCCATTGTCGATTGTTGGAAAAACCCATCTGGTTCACTCATGTCCTTTAGGGAAGGAAACTGCCATCCTTACCTGGTCTGACCTACATGTGACTCCAGACCCACAGAGATGTGACTGACTCTTAACTGCCCTCTGGGCAACTAGGGATGGGCAACAAATGCTAGCCTAGCCAGTGAGGGCCTCATCCCGCAAATGAATAATAAAAGAAAATGTTGGTACATGTGACAATAACAAATCAAAGATACCAACAGTATGGGCTCAGTTCACACACGGGCTGGGGTTACCATGCAGGTTCAGTTATCTGGGATGTGGTGATCCTTACGTTAAACTACCACCAGTTCTGTGTCTTTAATGAGAAGGCAGATCTGGGGCAACTCACTTTATGATTCTAATTTGCTGGTTTCAGCTGCCAATAGGCTCTGGAATTCCCTCTCATAATTTCTACACCTCCTTTTCCTCCTCCAAGACTCTCCTTAACATCTGCCTCCCGCTGCCTGGATATCTGATTACCATCCGCTTTCAGATGAAGCTCAGGGGGACTGATTGCAACAACAAACGTGCTGGATAAAATCAATGCGACCACCCCTCTAGTAAATGGGAAGATATCCAAAAGGAAATAGGGAGAATTCATTAATTTACTGCCCAGCCAGAGACAAGAATTTACCAGAATAATTCAGTTATAAGTCACAAGAGAAAAAGGCCAACAGGAGATCTGATAGACAGTTTCACTATCATGAGTGAGCAAGACAGAAGACAGAGCTAGATGGAGGAGCGTCTGCCACGTGTAAAGGGAGGTGATGGCTTCGTGGAATTATCACTAGACTATTAATCTGGAGATCCACGTATTGTTATGGGGGCCTGGGTTCGAATCCTACCCTGGCAGATGGTGGAATTTGAATTCAACAAGTAACTATTGCTGATTATCAGGAAAACCCCATCTGGTTCACTAGCCCCCTTCAGGGAAGGAAACTGCCATCCTCACCTGGTCTGGCCTACATGTGATGCCAGACCCACAGCGATGTTGTTGACTCTTAACTGCCCTCTGGGCAATTAGGGATGGGCAATAAATGCTGGCCTAGCCAGCGACGCCCTCATCCTGTGAATGGATAAATAAAAAGAAAGAGAGGGGTGTCGATTTAAAGGGTGATGTGAGGAAAAAAAAAGTCTTTTCACAGCGTTTAGACTCTGGAATGCCTGGAAATGTGGAGGGGGCAGTTTCAATTCAGGGTAATGTTTGATTATTTGTATAGAAAGGGTGTGCAGGGCTAAGGGGAGACAACAGGAGATTGGCACTCACTAATAGAACCCTTGCAGGCATGATGGGCTGAATGGCCTCTTTCTGGGCTATAACGATTCTGTGAAGTTGGTGCGCTTTGGTTTTCTGTTCAGTTCCCGATACTAACTCACAACAGTTTACAATAGCATGTTGCTTTGAGTTTAAGTTTAATATTAGCACTGAACATGACACAATTATCTGTTATATTAAAATAACTTATAATACATTAGACAACAGCAATAGGAAATTAAACAATGAACACACAAATACAAATAATTACACATTTGTTCTTTCGTTATCTTTTTCCCTGCCTTTCTCGCAGTTGTTTCCCCTCTTCCCCAACTCCGTCCCCACACCCACCTCCACCCACCAACTTCTCCACACAACTTTAGTTGAGTTGGCAAAGTTTTTGAAGAAGTTCCTGAGTCTGTCAATTTCACGAGCATCCTCCGAGTCTGTCAAACGTTCAAGTCGAGTTGAGACGGAATAAAAAAAAAACGAGAGATGGCAGAGATTCCCAGGAAACTCCAAAAAAAAACGTGATTCTGCCTCACTAGAGGAAGGGAGTTTGTCCCTGTAAGTGTTGCAAACTTCCGCAGCAGTGCAGAAGTGTAGGTTCCAACAGCTTCTTTGGCTGAACTGTGCCCTCTCATTTAAGTTGAAGCGTTCCCACTCTGTTGTGTGTGTGTGTGTGTGTGTGTGTGTGTGTGCGCGCGTGTGTGTGTGTGTGTGTGGGTGTGTGTGTGTGTGGGTGTGTTTTCTGAGTTCGTATCTCCTGTGACAAGTGTGCTGCCGGTTTATTTGCACACGCTGACCCACTCTGTCACTCGGCACTCCTCACATGCCACATAGCAGCACCAATGAAACTTGCAGCTGCACCTCTCCGTGCGCGTCTGTCGCAGGATGTTGTGACCCCGGCCACAGCACAGGCTCTCGCAGTTGTCCAGGCCGGGGCTGGTCTTGTTGCAGATCCGCCCTCGTGTGCCCGCTGAGTCCAGACCGGGCTCGCTCTCGCAGAAATTGGGGGATTCCTCGAAGAAGACCAGCTCTCCGGCATTGGATTTCCTCCGGTGTGGGTGGTGGTGGTGGTGGTGGTGTTGTTGTTGGTGTTGGGGTTGGGGTTGGCTTTGCTCGACCTGCCCCGTGTTGCGGTTGTGGGCTTTGATCAGGGTGGCGTTGTAGAACTTGCGCTTCAGCATGCTGCCCACCATCCTGAATTCGGGGGTCACCTGCCAGCACGTTTTCAGCTGGCAGCTCCCAGATGTGCCGTGGCACTTGCATTTCCTCTTCATGTTGTCTGCGATCATCTGGGGGTAACAGAAACACAGGGAGACAAAAGAAAGAGGGGTTCAGACCAGGCCAGATCTCCCACATTCAGGGACGACAAGGAACATAGGAGCAGAAATAGGCCATTCAGCTCATTCAGCCTGCTCCACCATTTGATACAATCAAAATACAATCAAACACTTCACACCATTAGAGCATAAGACTTAGGACCAGAAATGTACCATTTAGGCCACTGCTTCTTGAGTGTTGTTGGAGCAAGTGGGGAGTATTCCATCACGCTCCTAATGTGCTTTATAGATGGTGGACAAGCTTTGGGGAGTCAGGAGTGAGTTACTCGCTGCAGGATTCCCAGCCTCTGACCTGCTCCTGCAGCCACTGTGTGTATATGGTGAGTCCAGTTGAGTTTCTCTGCCTTGTAATGCAATCATGGTTGATCAAAAGCTCCAATTTAAGTTTTCAAGTTTGATATAGTTCTTAGAGCTAAAGGGATCAAAGGGTAAAGGGTGAAAGTGGGAACAGGGGACTGAGTTGGATGATCAGCCATGATCATATTGAAAGACGTGGCATGCTCAAAGGGCTGAAAGCCTTACTATTGCTCCTTTTTTTTAATGTTTCTGTGTTTACCAAAACTGTCCCCATAACCCTTTACACCATTGGTAAGTCATAAAACAATCAATTTCATAGCATACAAGGCTACAGGCCAACTCCTGGACAACAGGATTGGAATACATAGATGCTTGATGACCAGTGTAGGCACAATGGGCTTTCTCTATGCTGTAAAAACTCTCTGCCTCTCTATGACTCTAAAACGTTGAAGTAAACAAAAACAGAAATTGCTGGAGAAACTCAACAGTTTTGGCAGCATCTGTGAAGAGAGAAACAGAGTTAACATTTTGGGTCCAAAGACCATTCGTCAGGACTGAAGAACCTAAAAAGCTGAATACTTCTTTTTTATTTAACCTTAGACTCTGATTAAATGAACTATGCACACAATAATTCACAGACACTGATTATATAACAATGTAAAACTAACAGCAATGTAGCTGCATGATGTCTTTAATATTATCAAACACTCCAAAGCATTCCACGACTAAATATAAGATCATGGCTGATCTTTTCGTGGACTCAGCTCCACTTACCCGCCCACTCACCATAACCCTTAATTCCTTTACTGTTCAAAAATTTATCTATCTTTGCCTCAAAAATATTCAATGAGGTAACCTCAACTGCTTCACTGGGCAGGGAATTCCACAGATTCACAACCCTTTGGGTGAAGAAGTTCCTCCTGACCTCAGTCCTACATCTGCTCCCTCTTACCTTCAGGTTATGCCCCCAGATTCTATACCCACCAGTGGAAACAACCTTCCGGTTTCTATCATATCTATTCCCTTCATAATTTCATATGTTTCTATAAAATAAGGACACTGTGATGCTAATTTACAAGACTAACAATTTCAAGGCATGAGGCCAAATGTCACAACAAGTGTGTCTTTTAAATTTACTTAATTGATTAAATCTGGATTTAAAAACTGGTTTTATAATCTGTTACGGTGACCATTAAAATACAGAGTTAAAAACTCATGTCTGTGTTGGAAAGAAATCTGCCATCCTGCTCCTTTACATTATACCCCCTGCTTATTGACCTGTCTATTAGGGGAAACGTTTCTCCCTATCTACCGTGTCTACACCCCTCAGAACTTTGTACACTTCAATCAGATCCTCCCTCAGCCTTTTTTGTTCTAAGGAAAATGACCTCAGCCTATCTAGTCTCTATTCCTGCTCCATCCATGGCAACATTGTGGTGAATCTCCTCTGCTCCCCATCCAGTGCATTCATATCATCGTTGGGAATTAAGAAGTGCAGGGCCTGATCTTGGTGGAGGTTGTTTCAAGGTTCTGGTATGATTCTGTAAAGCAGTACCTATGGAAAACAGAATAGTAGGCCAATGCAGCCACTAATAGTGTTTCTTGAGAGACTATCAAATTTTAAAAGGGAGGATAGTCATGTGGATAATGCTGCTAGACCAGTAATTCAGAGTCCCTGGGTAATTCTCTGAGAACATGGGTTCAGATCCTACCATATCAACTGCTGGAATTTCAATTCATTTAACAAATCTGGAAAGTTGGCATATCTGTAAAGGCTCTAACCAATTTTTATCGATGCACCATGGGAAGTATTCTATCCAGATGCATTATGGCCTGGTATGGCAACTGAACTGCCCAGGACTGTAAGACACTACAGAGAGCTGCGAACATAACCCAGTCCATTAAGCAAGCCAACCTATCATCCACTGACTCCGTTTACACTTCTCTCTGCCTCGCAAGGGCAGCCAACATAATCAAAAACCCCTCCCACCCTGGTTATAGAAGATACAAAAGCTTAAACACATGTACAAACAGATTCAAGAACAGCTTCTTCCCCGCTGTTATTAGACTTCTGAATGGACCTCTCAAATTTCAAATTTAATGTTGACCTTGCTCTTTGTGCACCTTCTCTGCAGCAGTAACATTGTATTCCTCACCCTGTTCTATTACCCTAATGCACTTTGTATGATAAGGTCTGCCTGTACTGTAAGCAAAATAAACCTTTTCACTGTACCTAGGTACATGTGACAATAATAAATTAAACCAAATCAATATAATTAAGCTAATCATAGCAATGGTGACCATAAAACTATCATGTCTTATTGCAAAAACCCACCCAGTTCAGCAATGCCCTTTAAGGAAGGAAATCTGCCATCCTTGCCAACGTTGTCAACATGTGACTCCAGACCCACTGCAATGTGGTTGACTCTTAACCGCCCTCTGCAAATTCCCAGAAAGGCCCTCAGTCCAAAGGAATTTAGGGATGGGCAACAAATTCTGGACTTGCCATAGATACCCACATCCCACAAAATAAAAATATTTGGTGCAGAACTCTGTGGTATTTTCTCAGGTACACCTTTACTGTGTTTGCCACCTGTACCTAGATGTAGTATTGGGTAAGGATTGTTTGAGATTGTTCACTGTCACTAATCCACCTTTGTCTTTGCTTTGTCTTGGGTCCGTCTAGTGATTAGTTGGGGAGGATACACTACTATAGAATATCTATAGAAGAGATGCTGTTTATAGATAGCAAGAAGGATGATTACATGGTAACAATAAGTACAACTACATTTGGCCAGTCATACACACTTGGGCCTTAAGACTGTGTGTGATATCAGTAGAACGGGTGGAGCCAATGTAACATGAACATTTACCCCTTCAGAACCAGTTCCTTATCCAACAAACCCCTGTGGGAATTCAGTGTTGGTAATCATAATTGAGTCTCTGTTACTTTTCCTTTGACATCTTTGTACCTGTTTTAAGTTACTTCCTCCCTCCTAGAAAGATGTTTACAATCCTTCTTCATCTCCAACATCTATTTACAACATGCTCATGCACACTGTCCATTTTCATGGCACTGCTAAGACCACAATCATAGGATATAGGAGCAGAAGTAGACCCTTCAAGGCTGCTCCACCATTCAATGAAAATATGTCTGATCTGATAATCCTCAATTCCACCTTTCTGTTTTATCCCCATTACCCTTGATTAAAAATCTGTCAATCTCAACCTTCAATATACATGATAACCCAGCATTGACAGCTCGCTGCTGCAATGAACACAAATTTACACCCTCCTAAAAAAAGAATTTCTCCTCAGCTCAACTATGCTTTTATTCGCAAAAGTTCCTTATCTCCCTCCCATCCCAAATTCACACCAAGGCTGTGATCCCGAAATGGCTTGGTAAAAAGTGAAAGCACCAGGAGAAAGCGGAATCAGTTCCGAAAGACGTGTGAGCATTGGCTTTGTTTGTAAACTACATGTGAAGGAGACTCTCTATAGAATGCTTCCTTTACGCAATTACTCCATGTTAAGGTGAGGAAGTGAGATCCTGGCAATGTGACATGACTAGATTCATTCTAGTTATAACATAGAAAGTACAGCACAAGAACAAATTAAACTAATCCCTTCTGCCTGTCCATTGTCCATATCCCTCCATTCCTTGCTTATTCATGCGCTTATCTAAAAGTCACTTAAATGTCCCTATCGTATCTGCCTTCACCACTACCCCTGGCAGCACATTCCAGGTACCTACCATTCTCTGTGTAAAGCATTTTGCCTCTCACATCTCCTTTGAACTTTCCTTCTCTTACCTTAAATGCATGTTGTCTTTTATTAGACATTTCAACTCTAGGAAAAAGCTTCTGACTGTCAACCCTATCTATGCCTCTCACAATTTTATAGGATTCCATCAAGTCTCCCTTTAGCCTCCAGAGAAAACAAGCCGAGTTTTTCTAGCCTCTCCTTATAGTTCATTCCCTCTAATCCAGGCAGCCTTCTAGTAAACCCCTTCTGCAACATCTCCAAAGCCTCCACATCCTTCCTGTAGTGTGGCAACCAGAACTGAATGCAATTCTAGGGACGAGGAGCTTTGGTTGTGAAGATGGAGAAGTTGGATCTGTTTTCCTTGAAGAAGACAATGCTGACTGGAAATCTGGTTGAGATGTTCAAAATCATGAGTGATCTGGGCAGAGTAGGCTTGGAGGAACTGTTCCCACGTGGGAAAACGTTTGAAAATGAGATGGCGCAGATGTTAGCTAATTGGCAATGTAAGTAAAAGTGATATGAGAAAAGCCACCTTTAGCAGTGAGTGGTTAGGGATCTGGAATGTACTGCCTGAGAGTGTGGTGGAGGCAGGTCAATCAAGGCATTCAGAAGGGAATTGCTACTTGAAAAAGAACAGCGTTGAGTGTTCAGGGGAGAAAGTGGAGAATGGCAATCCGTGAGTTCTTCATTTGGGGAGCCAGTACATGATAGGCCAAATTACCACAATTGAATGCTTCCATGCTTTGACCTTGTTTCAAAGAATCTAAAACCTCCCCAAACTTCTTTGACACCACACAAACAAACACACAATTGCTAATGCTCTAACCTTATTAGGAAGACTTAGGTTCCCTGATGAATCAAGGTTATTGGGAGTCTAAAATGGCGTGTGAATGGCAAGAATGATCCTAAATTGCCTTGAGACGTTATTGAAGATCGAGTTTGCATTTTGTACCAAGTTTTTTGCAATCTCAAGATTTCACACCTCTTCATCCATCAAGAACATGTGAAGTATAGTCATCATTGTGCGTTTCTCTATGTAGAGGATGTTGTACAAATAAAGGGTGTTGAGAAGATGCTCAATACAAAGACTTAGTACAAAGTACTGTGTGAGAGTAGAGTCCCATTGACACTGGGCCACACAGAGGACTGAAAAGAAGAATGCAAAACTCACACAATGTTTGCCCAATAGTTAGAAAATCTATTTTTTAATGGTCAATGTACCTTGTGTCAATTAGACTGCATTCACTTGTCTAGTTAATTACAAATATCTTGATGAAGCAATAGAGTGGAATAAAGAGGCAGCATTGAGGACAGTGTCAGAAAAGAAAGATCATAGCCACCTGTGATCAATTTTTTGTACGTTTTCTAATGAACCTGTTATATGTCACAAAGTTGTGTAGAGTAATTGTGAATTGGAAGGCAGGAAGCTGGAATTTGTTTGTAAAAAAAGTGATAAGGGAGAATAATGCATGGCTCCTTTAAGAGGTAAAGTGCTGTTCTAAGCTTAGAGATTTATACAGAAAATGTGTCTAAGCTGCTGAAGGGGTACAGTCAGTTCTGAAATTGAAACATATATCAATTGGCTGTGTGATTGGAAACCTTGGGTTTGTTTTGATGTTTTGGCAACTGGCTGGAATCAGCCAATTAATTTAAACCAAGCGCTTAGCGATTGAAAGTCAATTGAATTTAAAACTGATCGTTTTAACAACCTCAGACCCATGCTATTGCAAGGAAATGGATATGTCATCCAAGGAGAGCGTTTTTGAAAATTTGTGTGTGAGTGAACCGCCAACTGAGAAATAAGCATTTAGCTCTCACAAGGAATCGCTAAGCTCTCTAATAAAGCACCATCTTATCCATAAAAGGTACCATGGTACTTCTAGCTAAGAGTCCTCACAGTAGACTTCACAAAGAAAACATCTCTGACAGCCAGAACAGCAGAAGAAAGGCGTTTGTGATTTGAGAACAGCAGAAGAAAGGCAAGTAGACTTTGAGAGACTACGTTTTAATTTATTGCCTTATTACTTGGGTTTATACAAGTGGGACTTGCATTTATTGGAATGGCATATCAGTATAATTTAGTTCAGTTAGGGAATAGTTCGTAGTTAAGGGGGAATTGTTCAGTTTGTTAGTAATTTTGTTAATTTCTTCACTGTTAAGACTAAATAAATGAATTGTTACTTGTTACTAATAAAGTGAATATCAGGGATTTTCATTCATTTAACCTCCCCTTCTCCGTAACACTTACTCCTTTTTAACAAATTCGTCAAGGTGAGGCGAGCTTCTCAGGGTGTTTGTGGTTTAATTATTAGAAGGGGTCCCCTACTCCTGCCATAACAGATTGAGGGCTTGTGTTTTGGTTTTAATTATCAGGCGGGTTTGACCTCTCCTCCCTAACATACAACACACCATTGGAGCAGATAAGACTTAAGCCTGGGCCTCCTGGCTCAGAGACAGGGACATTGCTACTGCGCCACTCATGCAAGGCACTGAGGGGATTGAAGAGGTGTCAAATGTAGCCATCTGGGGCAGGGCATTGCAGAAGAGAGGGTCTGAATCAGAACGGTCAGGATAGGTTCAGCAAGGTTAAGGATAATCCAGCGAGGCGAGAGATTGGTCAGTAAGCTCAGAGGTAAAAAGCTGCACTATGTGGGGTCAGCTGCAATTCAACTTGAGTTAAAAGTTGGGGCAAGTCAAGGATTAATTTTGTAGAAGTGTCACATTGGAAAACCAGGATCCAGTGAACAACATCAAGGAGACCTTAACAGAATGGTGGTCAGGAAAGTGGAGGAATTGGTGAGAATTTCTTCTTAATTTATTCATTCACAGAATGTGGGTATCATTGGCTAAGCCAGCATTTATTGCCCATCCTTAATTTCCCAGAGGGCAGTCATAAATGCCTTTCTTCTGCTGTTCTGGCTGTTAGGGATATTTTCTCTGTGAAGTCGACTGTGAGGACTCTTAGCTAGAAGTGCCATGGTACTTCTTATGGATAAGATGGTGCTTTCTTAGAGAGCTTAGCGATTCCTTGTGAGAGCTAAATGCTTATTTCTCAGATGGCGGTTCGCTGTCACGTCGATTTTCAAAGGGCAGCGGGCAGTTAGGAGTCAACCACATTGCTGTGTGCCTGGAGTCACATGTAGGCCAGACCAGGTAAGGATGGCAAATTCCTTCCCTGAACGGCATTAGTGAACCAGATGGAGTTTTCTGACAATTGGCAATGACTTCATGGTCATCATCAGACTCTTAATTCCAGATTTTTACTGAATTCAAATTCCACCATTTGCCATGGCCGGATTTGAACCTGCGTCTCCAAAACATTATCTGGGTCTTTGGATTTACTGTCCAGCAATAATACCGCTCGGCTCCTGCCTCGCCAAAATGTAGGGAATGTAGAGTTGAGACGACAATCAGATTAGCCATGACCTAATAAATGGTGGGGTAGATTCAAGGGCCTGAATAGACCACAACTGCTCCACCCAGGGCAAATTATCCATCTCGATTTGTACCATATCCACCATATTAGAAACTCACTTATTCCCTCATTGATTCATAGAACATAGAACATAGAACATTACAGCGCAGTGCAGGCCCTTCGGCCTTCGATGTTGCGCCGACCTGTGAAACCAATCTGAAGCCCATCTAACCTATACTATTCCATTATCATCCATATGTTTATCCAATGACCATTTAAATGCCCTTAAAGTTGGCGAGTCTACTACTTTTGCAGGCAGGGCATTCCATGCCCTTACTACTCTCTGAGTAAAGAACCTACCTCTGACATCTGTCCTATATCTATCACCCCTCAATTTAAAGCTATGTCCCCTCGTGCTAGCCATCACCATCCCAGGAAAAAGGCTCCCACTGTCCACCCTATCTAATCCTCTGATCATCTTCTATGTCTCTATTAAGTCACCTCTTAACCTTCTTCTCTCTAATGAAAACAGCCTCAAGTCCCTCAGCCTTTCCTCATAAGACCTTCCCTCCATACCAGGCAACATCCTGGTAAATCTCCTCTGTACCCTTTCCAATGCTTCCACATCCTTCCTATAATGCGGTGACCAGAACTGTACGCAATACTCCAAGTGCGGCCGCACCAGAGTTTTGTACAGCTGCAACATGACCTCATGGCTCCGAAACTCAATCCCTCTACCAATAAAACCTAACACACCGTACGCCTTCTTAACAATGCTATCAACCTGGACGGCAACTTTCAGCGATCTTTGCACATGGACACCGAGATCTCTCTGCTCATCCACACTACCAAGAATCTTACCATTAGCCCAGTACTCTGTATTCCTGTTACTCCTTCCAAAGTGAATCACCTCACACTTTTCCGCATTAAACTCCATTTGCCACCTCTCAGCCCAGCTCTGCAGCTTGTCTATGTCCCTCTGTAACCTGCAACATCCTTCTGCACTATCCGCAACTCCACCGACTTTGGTGTCATCCGCAAATTTACTAACCCATCCTTCTACGCTCTCATCCAGGTCATTTATAAAAAATGACAAACAGCATCGGCCCCAAAACAGATCCTTGAGGTACACCACTAGTAACTGAACTCCAGGATGAACATTTCCCATCAACCACCACCCTCTGTGTTCTTACAGCTAGCCAATTTCTGATCGAAACTGCTAAATCACCCTCAATCTCATGCCTCCATATTTTCTGCAATAGCCTACCGTGGGGAACCTTATCAAACGCTTTACTGAGAGTAGTGTGTGCCATCTACAAGCTACATGACAGCAACTCAACAACTTTGGCCATGCCTTCCAAATCTTTGTGACCACTTACCACCCAGAAGGTCAAGAACACCACATGCAAGTTTCTCTCACCCAGCATCATAACCACTGCAGTAATCCAAGCCCACCGTCACCTCCTTTGTCAAGGGCAATTGGGGATGAACTGTAAAGGCTGGTATATATACCTATATATTTATATATATACAACAGGCCATTCAGCCCCACTGGTTTATGCAGGTGTATAAGGTCCATGTAAGCCTGCTCCTATTCCTCTTCACCTCACTTTATGAGCACATCATTCAATGTTTTTCTCCCTCATTCATGCATCTAGCTCTCCTTGAGGTATCTATTTTTGTCATTGTAATATGATGGTATATACCTTTAAGGAAATTCACTAAATGATTGTCAACTATTGTACACCTCAACAGGAAATGATGTAATTATCTCATGATCTGTGGCTAGTCTGAAGTAGCAGTGGTCAAGGTACATAATGACTGGCTGTAGTTTGTGCTATGCCCTCTTAAAGGTGTACGCACATCATGTCACAATGTTAACCAGATCCTATAAATTAATTCTCAGCAGGTCTGGCAGCATCTGTGGAGAGAAATCAGAGTTAACGTTTCAGGTCCAGTGACCCTTCCTTCAGAGCTGATCAGAACTGAACTGATCTTCAGGAGGGTCACTGGACCCAAAATGTTAACTCTGACTTCTCTCCACAGATGCTGCCAGAACTGCAGAGACTTTCCAGTAATTTCTGTTTTTGTTTCAGATTTCCAGCATCTGCAGTTCTTTCAGTTTTTTTATCCCACAAAATAATTCATTTGATCTTATTTTGTTAATCTTCCACTTGGTGGGAGCATGATTTGACAACAAATAAAGGTTCCAAAAACAGCATCCTGTAAAAACTACCAGCACTTACAGCTGTAGAATCATTGTGTTCCAGCCTTCCACTCAAATATCTTTGTCTCTTGATCAATTTGCTGTAGGACAGTACTTCATCCCTGCCCCGTTTAGAACCATAGTATCCCTATACTATGAAAGCAGGCCATTCAGTCCAAACTGACCCTCCAAAGAGCTTCCCACCTTGACCCACCCCTCTACTCTACCTTATCTCTGTAATTCCCATGGCTAATCCACCTGAACTATACATCCATGAGCAATTTAGCATGGCCAATCCACCCTAACCTGCACACCTTTGGACTGTGGGGGGAGGAAACCCACAGAGATGAGGGAGAATGTGCAAACTCCACACAGACGGTGAGCCAAGGCTGGAATCAAACCCAGGACCCTGGTGTTGTGAAGCAGCAGTGCTAACCACTGAGCCACTGTGTGTCAATAACTTTGAAATAGTTTCAATATTTGGGTCAATAGTTTTAAGAAAGTTTGAAATGGTCACCACAGTGTTGTTTGAGTAAAGTCTTCCTTCTCTTAACACATGCTTGATGAAGGGTTAACACATCCAGCTAAAAACAGACAAAACAAAGATCTTAAAATAGTTTCAATTTGTCACTGTTCTTGTTTACCTTTGAGTATTGTGAGATTATATGTTGATTTAGTCTATTAAAAGGTAAAGAGGAACAATCAGTTCTTGTTGCTGTAATGCATGGCTTTCCCTTGTTCTACCCATTCTGAAACCATAGACCATTACCGGAAAATCAACTTCAGCAGTGCTAGCCACTGTGCTTACAACCTTGTGTTGGTTAGTGTGACAGGTCGCTCAGAGAGTTACCTGCATGTTACAGTCCAGATCAATGGCTAGTGATGGGAGGAGCACTGTCATTCCAACACACTGCTGAGCAATTCTCTTTTCTATGGACACTACTTGCCATTGCTGTATGCTGCAATGATTTGCAGGTCAATAATCATCCCGTTTCAACGTTTCATGATCACATTTGCCTTGATTGTCAAGTCCTGAGGAAAGCTGTAGGCAATATGGTGGCTCAGTGCTTAGCACGGCTGCCTCACAGCACCTGGGACCTGGGTTCAGTTCACAGCCTTGGGTGACTGTTAGTGTGGAGTTTGCATGTTCTTGCTGTGTCTGCATGGGTTTCCACAGACTCCTTATGTTTCCACCCACAGTCCAAAGATGTGTAGGTTGGCAATGCTAAATTGCCCTGTGATATGCAGGCTGGTTGGATTAGCCATGGTAATTGCAAGCTGATGGGTGGGATATTCCTTACAGGGGTGGTGTGGACTCGATGGGCTGAATGGCCTCCTTCCATACTGTTGGGATTCTATGATGCTTTTGACAGAGAGGCACCGCAAGACTGGTGACGTTCTGATCACATGCCTCAAACGTTGATTAAATTACCATGTCGTATTTCTGTTTGCCTGCACCACAAGACCTTTCTGATACCTTGTGCCTCTTGCGCTCATCATATCTGGCCCAAGTCAGTAGCCCCCCAGGGGCATTCAGAGGTTGGTGGGTCTTATGGAAATCTTTACCCCAGAGAGTGACGGGTGGTCAGTCATTCAGTAAGTTCAAGACAGAAATCGATAGATTTCTGGTCACAAGTGACAATGGGGATATGGGAATGTTGCGGGAATATGGCATTAAGGTGGATAATCAGCCACGACCTAGAATACCAGAGCAGGTTTGATGGGCTGAATGGCCTATTCCTATATTTCCTACATTCCTACAGTTGAAGCCAATCTTGCTTCCACCCCTATATTTTTCACCCTGTACCCTTCACCCAATATCCTTTTATCCTATAGACTTCAATTTATACCCTTTGTTCCACATACGTTATCCCAACTAAGTATCTAGTTCCCTATGACTAACCCAAATAACTAAGAGGCAGCGCTCGAAGGGGAAGTCCACTGTGATAAAACGGAGAAATAGCAAAACTCTTAGACAAAATATAACAGAGAGAAAGATGTTTTATTTGCACATTTCAGTGGGTTTTTCAGACAGGGGTGCTTGTTTTTGAAGTGTACTCACTGTTCTGGAATACCGCAGAAGCTAACATTGTGCACAGCAAGATCCCATAAACAGCAAAAGATAAATGGTCAGAATCATTCTGTTTTCGACTGAGATCGATTAAGAAATAAAGGTGGACTGGGCCAGGACACCAGGACGAGTTCCTTCCCGTCCCTTTGCTTTACTATTCAAAATCGTGTCAAGATTTATGTGAAATATTTTTGGTGTGTTACAAATAAGTGAAAGACATTGAACCAAAAATGAGACAGGTCGCGATCATGGTGCACTGGTAATGCCACTAGGATAATATTCTAGGCAAATGCTGCAGGGGTCTGAGCTCAAACACCACCAAGGTTACTACTGCTAGAATTAAGATTTAATGAATAAAGTCTGGAATTGTAAGCTATCCTCAGTAATGGTGAGCATGACAAACACCATCATTTGTTGCAAATACTCATCTGCTTTACTAATATCTGTCATCTTTACCTGGTCTGGCCCATGTGTGACTCCAGACCCAATGCAATGTGGCTGACTCTTAACTACTTTCTGACAAAACCTAGCACAACAGGTGCATAGTTACTTGAAAGTGGATTCACAGGTAGACAGGCCGGTGAAGAAGGTGTTTTGGACGCTTGCCTTTATTGGTCATGACATTGAGTTGGGATGTCATGTTGTGGTTGTACAGCACATTGCTGGAGCCACTTTTGGAATACTGCATACAATTCTGGTCGCCCTTCTGTACGAAGGATTTTGTTAAAACAGAGAGGGTGCAGAAAAATATTTAGAAGGATGTTGCCAGGGTTGGAGGGTTTGAGCTGAGAGGGGAGAGGCTGACTAGGCTGGGGGTCTTTTCCCTGGAGTACCGGATGCTGAGGAGTGACCTTACGGAGGTTTATAAAATCATGAGAGGCATGGATAGGGTTAATAGGCAAGGTCTTTTCCCGGGATAGGGGGAGTCCAAAACAAGAGAGCATAGGTTTAAGGTGAGAGGGTAAAGATTTAAAAAGGAACTAAGATACAACCTTTTCACGCAGAGGGTGGTGTGTGTATGGAATGAGCTCCCAGAGGAGGTGGTGGAGGCTGGTACAATTACAACATTTAAAAGGCATCTGGATGGGTACATGAATAGGAAGGGTTTAGAGGGATATTGGCCAAATACTGGCAAATGGGACTAGGGACTAGGTCAGATTGGGATCCCTGGTCAGAGCGGATAAGTAGGACCGAAGGGTCTGTTTCCGTGTTGTATGACTCTATGTCTCTCACATTCGGTTCAAGGGCAATTAGAAATGGATGGCAAATGTTGGGTTTGCCTCTGACACCCACGTTCCACGAAACAGTAAATTTTAACAAAGTCTTTGCAGCACTTAATATCGGCTATTCAACCCAAATGTTCTCGTCTGATGCTTTAGTTCTAGGGATGGCTCCTTCAACTCCTCTTCAACTAACTCCTTGAGTCTATCCTCTTTTTGCTGCTTATTAGCTTCTCCTTCACGGCATCCCATGCTTTTCCCTGTCAGAGCTCATTCCACATTCTAAATCCTCTCTGCAGCAAACATGTGCTGACTCGACAAATTGTAAGAGTTGACACAGCTTCACCAGGGCCTCAACCTGTCTCTCACTCAGCGACTCCTGGCCCAGCCCCTGTCCTCTCCACCTCTGCGATCACAAAACATCTGTCAGCAACCGAACAAACACTTTGCACCAAATTACTGCACAGGAACAAACAACACGCAGAAGAACTGGTGAGCTTTGAGCAAACAACGGCAGTCTTTAGAAGATTAATCACTTATCCAGCAACCCAGGCAAGAACAGCTTGCATTGACATAGCACCTTTAAGTTAAGAAAACACTCCACTTCCGATGAGCTTGGGGGAAAATAAAATTAATACCCAGACAAAGATGCGAGCATTGGACAGATGACCCAAAGCTTGGTCGAGGAGCTAATTTTTAAGGAGCATCTTAATGGGAAAAAGTGAGGTAGGGCGGTAGAGAAGGGAGGAAATGGCCTAGTGGTATTTTCACTGGAGTGTTAACTCAGAGACCCAGATAATGTTCCAAGGACCTGGGCTCAAATCCTGCCACAGCTAATGGTAGAATTTGGATTCAATAAAAATCTGTAATTAAGAGTCTATTGATGAAAAACGAAAGAACTGTAAATCAGGAACAAAAACAGAAATTGCTGGAAAAGCTCAGCAGGTCTGGCAGCATCTGTGAAGGGGGCAAAAACAGAGTTAACGTTTCAGATCCAGGTTCTGAAGAAGGGTCACTGGACACAAAACATGAACTCTGTTTTTTCCTTCACAGATGCTGCCAGACCTGATGACCATGAATCAATTGTCAATGTTGGGAAAAACCTGCCTGGTTCACTAATGTCCTTTAGGGAAGGAAGCTACCGTCTTTACCTGGTCTGGCCTACATGTGACTCCAGACCCACAGCAATGTGGTTGACTCTTAATTACTCTCTTGGGCATCTAGGGATGGACACAAATGCTGGTCTAGCCAGCATCCATGCACAAATGAAAAACAAACAGACCTCAATGAATTGATGAGCTGGAGGAGCTTCTCAAGATTGAGGAGTTACAAAGCCCTGCAGGGATCTGAAAATGTGAAGGAATTTCATCGCCTGAGGATGAAAATTTTTAAATTGAGCATTGCTATCTCTGTATCCAATTTGTCAGGCAAGCCCTGGGAATGCTGGATTGAACAGTTATTTTGCTTAGTGTGATTAATTACTAATATACGTGCAAAATATCTTAGGTGATTACAAAAGTCAAACCTTTCTGAAGAAGGGTCCCGACCCGAAATGTCAGCTTTCCTGCTCCTCTGATGCTGCCTGGCCTGCTGTGTTATCTCCACTCATAAATGGCTTCTTAACAGCCAAGCATTACATATTAATCCCTTTTCTTTATTCATTCATGGGATGAGGGCATCGCTGGCTAGGCAGCATTTATTGCCCATCCCTAATTGCCCAGAAGGCAGTTAAGAGTTAACCACATTGCTGTGGGTCTGGAGTCACATATGGGCCAGACCAGGTAAGGAAGGCAGTTTCCTTCCCTAAAGAACATTAGTGAACCCAGATGGGTTTTACCAACAATTGGCAATAGATTCATGGTCATCATTAGACTCTTAATTCCAGGTATTTATTGAATTCAAATTCCACCACCTGCCATAGCAGGATTTGAACCCACATGCCCAGAACATTTCCTGGGTCTCTGGATTAACAGGTCAGCAATAATACCACTAGCCCATTGCACCCCTTAGCCTTCACACTTACCAATCTGTGTGTCTATCTCATAGGTCAGGGCAGTTTTGCAAATCTCACTGTCAATGGGGTCTTGCATTGCGAGGAATACAGATCAGAATATCTGGGAACAGAGTGTGTGATCGCTCACTTTGATTCACATTCCCTTGGACTGAAACTTTCCCATTGCCACCACAGGGCCAGTGGCTCAGTGGGGAGCACGCCCAGTCAGAAGGCTGTGAGTTCAAATCCCAAAGGAGAGACATGAGCACAAAGTGCAGGCAGACATTCCAGTGCCATGTTGACGGAGTATCGTACAGTCAGACTGCGGCTCAGATGTTAAGCCAAAGTCCTGTCTGCTCTCTAAGGTGAATGCAAAAAAATCCTCAGCACTGTCCAAAAAAGACAAATCACTTCACTGTGGTGTCTTGGTAATAATTTATCACTCAGACAACCTCAGGAAAACATGTTATCTGCCACTTTACTGTTGGTGGGAGCTTGCTGTGTGCAAATTCGCTAATTCAGTTCCTGACTCTACGATCATTGAATGTAAAAGCACTTTGGGACATTCCAAGATGGTGAAAGGCATTCTATCAATGAAAGTCGTACCTTTCTTTTAGGCTAGCGTTAGGACTAAAACAATTGTATTTTATGTCTGACCAGAGACGGCTGACAGGTTCAATCAGGTCCACGAGACTAAGGGCAAATTAAAAGTCTCACCAGATTGGCAACCCCTCAGCGGCACAGCACTCCCTTCATGTTGTACTGCAATGCTGAACAAGAATGACATGCTACATAGAGATACAGTCATAGAGTCATAGAGTTGTACAGCACAAAAACAGACCCTTCGGTCCAACACGTCCATGCCGACCAGCGATCCCAATTTGACCTAGTCCCATTTTGCCAGCATTTGGCCCATAACCCTCTAAACCCTTCCTATTCATGTCCCCACCCAGATGCCTTTTAAATGTTGTAATTGTACCTACCTCCACCACTTCCTCTGGCAGCTCATTCCAGACACACACCACCCTCTGTGTGAAAAAAATTACATTTTTGTCCCTTCACCTTAAACCTATGCCCTCTAGTTTTGGATTCCCCCACCCTGGGAAAAAATACCTTGGCTATTCACCCTATCTATGCCCCTCATGATTTTATAAACTTCTGTTAGGTCAACCCTCAGCCTCCCTTGCTCCAGGGAGAAAAGCCCCAGCCTATTCAGCGTCTCCCTATAGCTCAAACCCTCCAGTCTCGGCAACATCCTTGTAAATCCTTTCTGCACCCTCTCACGTTTAACAACATTCTTCCTATAGAAGGGCAAACCAAATTGAATGCAATATTCGAAAAGTGGCGAAATGACATCCTAACTCCTATACTCGATGTTCCCACCAATGAAGGCATGCATACCAAATGCCTTCTTCACCACCCTATCTACCTGCCACTCCACTTTCAAAAACAGGAACTGGAGTAGGTCATTCAGGCCTGCTCCACCACTCAGTATGATCATCCTACTCAGGATCCTTTCCCCACTCAATTCCTTTATTCATTAACAAGATAAGGATGTCACTGGCTAGGCAGCATTTATTGTATATCCCTAATTGCCCAGAATCAACCACATTGCTGTGGGTCTGGAGTCACATGTAGGCCAGACCAGGTAAGGATAGCAGCTTCCTTCCCTCAAGGGCATTAGTGAACTAAACGGCAATGGATTTGTGGTCATTATTAGATTCCTAATTCCAGATTTTTTTGTTTAATTGAATTCAAATTCCACCATCTGCTGTGGCAGGATTCAAACGCAGGTCCCCAGAACGTTATCCGGGTCTCTGGATTAAAAGTCCAGCAATAATACCACTAGGCCATTGCCTCCCTTGAGCCCTAAGAACTAATTTCTTGGATTTGGACTCAAAATGACCAGGATATTGATTCAGATTGAAGTATGCCTGTTGTTAACTTAGCCTGGCAAAAGTGGGAGTCAATTGTGAATTCATTGGAGCCAAGCAAGTTCCAACAGCTTCCTATTCTCCATTAGTGTTTTGAGTAGTGAGTGGATTGTTTCAAATCAAAGGGTCATGGCTTGACCGGCTCAACCTTGCCTTAATAGATTGTAAAATGGTGTACTAATGGTCAGCACCAGTTCAAAAAGCCATGTCCTCAACACTGTGATCTGTAACAAGCTGCAGATATAATTACAACCCAGGTGACTTCAAAGGGATGAGAGTGCAACTGTTTACAGACTGGAGGTTTTATAGGGAGGGGAAGAGAGTGAGGGAGGGAACGAGAAAGCGAGCATCTTGGAGAGAAATTACCACTTTAAACCCGCCATTATCATTCATTGTTCGATGCACGTAGCTGTGGAGTAATCGTCAACTGTGATTAGTCCAATTACAAAGCGAAAATGGTAACAGCTAACTGGACCCGTAGATGTGGCAGCAGGGAATACAATCAGGCAAGGTGGTAATAATTGGAAAGAGATGGATTCTTCAAATAAGCACTTAAATGGAGCATAATATGCTCATTGTTTGTCAATGTAAAATTATACACTAACAAGCTTACATTTACATAACATCTTTCACGACCTCAGAACATTCCAAAGCGATTGACAGATAATGAAGTGCTTTTGAAATGGAGTCACTGTATAAATGCAGGAATGGAACACAATTACTGCAATCTTCCTTCCGATTACAAGAAGTAACACGAGCCCAGATTAGCCGACAGAAGAATAATAAAAACACACCATGTTGATGTGCTGTTCAGTATGCCCTGTGAGTGACGCTGTGTCAATGTGAGATGTGGTGAAAGAGGTGGACCATGGTCCCTGTTTGAAGGAAATGGTTGGAGCCTTGGCCTGTTTTATTTTCAATCTACTGTGATCAAAAAAGGAATGGAGAGAGGGAGAGGAGTGAAAGAGAGGAAGAACGAGAGAGAGAGAAGCAAGGGAATAAAACACAAGAAACCAAAAAAAAAGGATTTGGATTTCACTAGTTTCTGCCAGATTCAGGTCTTCCCTGAAGATCAATGGTTTCACATCTGCCTGGGAACCTTCATTTGTTGTGACTCCCTGATCACTTTCTCCCTCCCCCCACCTACTGTTCCCCACCTCCCCCACCATCCCTTGTTACCACACTTATCCCATAGCTGTATCAATGAACTTCACCACTTTGAGAGGCCTTACTACAAACCAATCTCCTCCCCCACTTCTCGCGAGCTGCTTTAACCCTTGAGTCAAATGTCATTACTATAAACTCATGAGAATTGGCAATTAGTCCATCTTATCAGAGGATGGAGCTTGGCTGACTGTAATGAACCTTCCACTGGGACCAGGGCAAAAAGATTGCTGTAAGGAGAAGTCTGTAATTATAGACGAATACAGCATATCATTCAGCCCATCCTGCTGTGTTAGTCCTTTGAAAGTTGATTAATCCCATTCACCTTGTTCTTCTCTCATAACTCTCGTCAAGTGGACTTCTAATTCCTCATTTTGAAAGTCTTTATTAAAAACAGGGCATATCATATGCGAACAGTGAGTTAAATATGTAGCCCCTGCAACTTTATTTCCATCAAGTCACCCATTTAAAATAAGAGGCTCCCCTTCCTCTTAAAACAGAGGGGAGGAGAAATATTTTCTCACAGTGGGTCATGACTCTTCGGAACTCTCTTCCACAAAAGGCAGTGGAAGCAGAGTCTTTGAATATTTTTAAGGCAGAGGTAGATGGATTCTTGTGGATAAAAGGTTATGGGGAGCATAGGTGGGATTGTAGAGTGAATAGATCAGCCATGATCTTATTGAATGGCAGAGCAGGCTCGAGGGGCTGAATGGCCTACTCCTGCTTCTAAATTCATACGTTCATGAACCCTTGCATCCTTCTTTAAGTGAGAATACTTAGCTCAGTCGTTGCCCAACCAGAGATGATTTTTACAGATTCAACATAAACTCTCTACCTTTGAATTGAGCATCGCTAGTCTGCTTGGATGCATTGCTGAAGGTCTCTTCCCATGTCTCCCAGTCTGTCACACAGTCTATCGCTCTCTCTCAGTCCCACAATGGCGTAGCAACCTAGTTTCCATGGGAGACAAGTGGAACTCTCTTCCCCAGACGGAGATGAGTAATAAGGCTGAGATTCTTAACTAACACAGAAGTCAAACGTTACCAGGGAGAAGATGGAGTTGTGAAATCGAAGCCACAATCAGATCGTTAGCTTCTTGAATGACACAGCAGGCTCGAAGGGCTGAACGACCTATTTGTGCTCCACATCCCTGTGTTTATTCATTACAATTTGAGGCAGAGGCAATGATTCTAGCTGCCAAACAGTGGCACGACGGCAATGACTGCAGGAAACATGGGTTCAAGCCCTACCACAGCAGTTGGTGAAATTTGAATTTAGCTTAAGGAAAGGTCTGAAATAATAATGCAGCTTAATGGTGCCATCTAAACATTGCCAACTGTCATAAAAACCCATCTGGTTCACCAATGTCCTTTACAGAATATGAGTTCTCTGATTGGGGCTGTTAATCTGGTCCCATCAGGGACCCCCGGCTGACAGATTGGAACATGAGTGTCAGAGATACTAACAATCTGATGGCTAACTCTGAACAGGCATTGCTAAAGTCAAAGACTGTTTGTGTGTAAATAACGGGTGACTTAGTGACAGGATACCAGCCTCAACGGAGTTATTTCAGAAGGAAACCGCTCTCCTTACCTGATCTGGCCTGCATGTGATTCCAGACCCACAGTAATGTAGTTGACCCTTAAGTGCCTCTGCATAATAAATGCTGGTTCAACTGCAATGTCTACATTTTCGGGATGATTTTTTTTAAAAAAGCCATTAAGTCACTTGCACTTGTCCTGACCCTTCATGAGACTACAGATGGCCTGTACCCATTACCTGGCTTTTATTCTTCATATTACTTAAAACAATAGGAAATAGGAACAGTAGTCGGCCATTTGACGCCTTCTCTGCCATTTAATAGCATCATGGCTGATCCGACATTCCTCACGTCCACTTTCCTGCCCTTTCCCTACAACCCTTGGATCGTTGAATGGTCAAGAATCTATCTATCTCAAGTCTTAAATAGACGCAAGGACTCTGCCCCCACAGCTCTCTGTAGCAAAGAAGTTCCAAAGACTCACATCCTCTGAGGGAAAAGATTCTCCCTCATCTTAGTCTTCAACACTTGATGAACCTTCTTCTTCCTGTAACCCTGTAGTTGTTCCTTTTGAAATAAGTTACTAAACCCCTTTGGAATGGTCTGATTGAAATTGAATCCATCTCGTTCTCTTGCAGTGCATTCCAGATCTAAACTCTCCCTGTTTTAGTAATGTTTTCCTTGTGTATCCATTGCTTCTTTTGCCAATTACAGCGAATCTCACCTCCTTTCAATGCTTCCACCAATGGGAGCAGTTTCTCCCTATCTATTTTGCATCGACTTCTCCTGGTTTTGAACACCTCTGTCAAATCTTCCCTCAGCCTTCTCTTCTCCAAGGGAAACAGTTCCAACTTGTGTACATTGCTGACAAAAGGCACATGTTTTCAGTTTTCCATCTTGCACTGATCAGGACAATTCACAAGAATAATTGATATTCTTGCGAATTGTTATGATGGATGCAAGTTGAAAAGTTTCAACAAAACACCCCTTTTCTCTACAATATGCAAGGCCCAACTTCTCCAATCCATCTGAAGTTAATTTGATGAAGAGCAAGGAGGCCACTGAAAATAAATGGACTGCTCATCGTCACACTGCTGCTTGTGGGATCTTGCTGTGCAAAAATCATTTTTCCAACACTTGGACAGCAAGAACAATTCTAAATTACCCCATTAAGGGTTTCAATGTCCTCAGCTTGAGAAAGATGCAATACAAAGGAAAATGGGCCATTGGCCAGAGGAGACAGATTTAAACTAATCTGGGAAATTAGGGTAAATTAGGAGAAATTTCTTTACCCAGTGAATTATCTAAAATGTGAAAGATAAAGGTGCCATGGTCTCAGAGAACTGTAGGGCAGCCCTCTCATTAGAGACAGAGAGACGACTGGTGGTGTTTAACTCGAAAGTTACCACGCGAGGGAACAATTTGGAAGGACAGTCCTTCATGGTCAGTCCAGCCAGTCTGGGATTTGAACCCACAATATTCACATCACTCTGCATCACAAACCAGCCGTGCAGCCAACTGAGCTAAAAGGGTGGGAAAAGTAGATTCAAAAGTGAACTGGAAAAGTACCTAAAAATTGATCACTTTCAGGGCAACAAGAAAAATGTAAGTGGAACTAATTGGATAGCTCTTTTGGGGCTCTAGAACAAGCACAATGGGATGAATGGTCTCTATATTCTACAAGTTTAAAAGTTGAAGTTTTAAAAATATAAGTTTAAAAATATGAGTCCGCATGCTGAGGTTATAGCCAATGTCACATTTTGATCAATATGAGCAGTTTTGGGTTGTGTTATTATGTAAAATATGCTAAATAACGGTAGTTGCTACTATCATTAATTGTCCAGTGCAGGAATATCCTATCCTCCATTGGCTAAGATAGAGAGATCCTTTTACCATTGGCAGAGATGAAAATCCATTCCCCCTTGCAAAAGCTTCCTGATTCTGAAAGTTGAACAGTGCAATGCAATAAATACTGAAATGAATAATACTGAGAATCAAATACTGAGATTAATTAATAAATACTATCTACAAATACACTTCAGAAAGTCAACAAGGCCACTAAGACAGCACCTACCCAATCCATGACCACTACCCGCTGCATCATCTGCTCCAGACTGTATTATCCTGTGTATATCCCACTCCAGCCTGTGTGTTATCCTGTGTATATCTCATTCAAGCCTGTGTGTTATCCTGTGTATATCTCGTTCAAGCCTGTGTGTTATCCTGTGTATATCCCACTCCAGCCTGTGTGTTATCCTGTGTATATCTCATTCAAGCCTGTGTGTTATCCTGTGTATATCCCATTCAAGCCTGTGTGTTATCCTGTGTATATCCCATTCCAGCCTATGTGTTATCCTGTGTATATCCTATTCCAGCCTGTGTGTTATTCTGTG
>NC_063338.1:92173485-92179848 GCF_021869965.1 Rhincodon typus
TGTGTTATCCTGTGTATATCCTATTCCAGCCTGTGTGTTATTCTGTGTATTTTCCATTCGAGCCTGTGTGTTATCCTGTGTATATCTCACTCTAGCCTGTGTGCTAACCTCTGTCTATCCAACTCTAGGCTGTGTGCTTATAATGTACATTGCACTCCATACTTTCTGTTGGCCTTTGTGTTATTCATTCTAGAATATATTTAGTGAGTATATTTGTTTGAATTAATTACAATACCCTCTGAGGATTGTAAAGGGTTTGTGGAAGGACATGATACAAGGTGAATCATTTTCGACCCTAATACCTGGCTTCAGGAAATCTGTAATAAAATAAAAACCAAAAGAACTGCGTATGCTGTAAATCAGAAAACATCTGTGAAGAAAAAAGTCAGAGTTAACATTGCAGGTCCAGAGATCCTTCCTCAGAACAGAAACGTTCCGAAACGTTGACTCTGATTTTTTCTTCACAGGTGCTGCCAGACCTGCTGAGCTTTTCCAGCAACTTCTGTTTTTGTTTGGGACATTCTTAACCCAGCTCCCATGGAAATCTGCCCCTCAACAAACTGCTATAGATTTGGCACACATTTGCAGCAAATTAACAATCCCATTTACTCGGCCAATCATTGCAAAGCTTAACTTCACCCGAAAAGATACACCTGAGTTACTGAAGCACCTATACCCTTTTAGGTGCTGACAGATGGTTTGGCTGTAGTGCTTCGCAGTTCCAGCTAAATTCTGTGGTTTCATTAGTGTGCTTTGATCTTTGGTCATATACAGAGCCAGTGAAGGAAGGGAGACACAAACTGAAAATTAGCAAGTGGGAGGCAAAAACACAGAAGGGCTCCATTCAATTGGTCATATCCACGCTGGCCCTCTGCAAAACCAACTTAGTTTGTACTGCTTTTCGATGTGACCCTGCAAATATTTTCTCCTCAGGTAATCAACCAATTCTCTGTTGAAAGCCATAATTGAATCTGCCTCATGCTTTGGCAGCACCTTCTAACAATTCACAAATCCAAAACAAAGTGATATCTGTTCTCTCCACAGATGGTACCAGACCTGCTGAGTTTCTCCAACACTCTCTGTTCTTACCCCCCAAACCTTTCCCTTCTGAATCTATCCACGTAACTGAAGTCTCTCAACTTGAAATCACTCCCATGAAAGTATAAGGGTGAGATAGTGTAGCACTATGTTGACCTAAAAGTCAGCTGGTCGCAGGTTCAAGGCCTGCTCCCTACACTTGAACCTATAATCTAAACTAGCACTTTAGTGCAGGACTGACACAGTGCTGCACTGTCAGCAAAGCCATGTTTTGGATGGTCCTTTCAACAAGATCTAGCCCACCTGCTCATTGGGTTCGCTTGACGTTACATGAAGAGGAGCTTGTGAGAGTTCCTGGTTATAGAAATTTGATTCAGTCACTAGATGTTGTTGTCGCTGTCTGGGCCTGTATTTATTGTCCATCTCTAGTTGCCCTTGAAAAGGTGATGGTGAGCTGCCTTCTTGAACAATGTCCTTATGGAGAGAATTCCAGGATTTTGACCCAGCTGTACTGAAGGACCGGTGATATATTTCCAAGTTAGGATGGTGAGAGGCGTGGAGGGGAACTTGCAGGGGGTAATGTATCTGTTGTCCTTGTCCTTCTAGATGGAAGTGGTCAGAGGTTTGGAAGGTGCTGTCTCAGGAATTTTGGTGAATTTCTGCAATGCGCACCACTGCGGCTGAGCATCAGTGGTGGAGGGAGTGGATGTTTGTGGATGTGGTGCCAATCAAGTGTGCTGCTTTGACCTGGATGGTGAAATATTGCATGCATTTGCTAAACTGTGCACAGGAAGATCCCAGTAATGCAAAACAAGATCCAATAACCATTTTGATGTGTCAATTAGGAGGTTAAGTATTTGCCAGAATTCTTGGAGGAAGGAGTCCTGCTGTCCTTGCCCAGTCTGGGCTTACATGTGACTCCATACCTGAGCCAACGAGGCGGGCTCCTCACTGTCCTCTGATGTGCCCCAGCAAACTGTTCAGCTGGATTGTAAGAAGGTGTGCCAACATTAAAACCTTCTCTCCAGGGATGGGTGATAGCAGCCAATGTCAGCTCTGTTAACATTGTTTAAATGCAAAGGTAGGGGTTAGTTTTATCCAGGGTGAAGGTGCAAAAATGAATGAACAGTGTTGCATTTGCAGCTGATTGCACATGCTGCCCAATTTTCTCCTTCCACTGATTTCAAAGTCAGAGTGACCAATCTGAAACAACTCGTTATTCTGTGAAGGCCTTCCAGGCATCAGGGTGAAATGTGATGGAGTGCTATAGAAACCTCTAGCGATAAGGCAGCTGGCGTCACTTCCTCTGGACACTATCTCCATCATAAACTGCAAGGTACCCCCTGAAATCCCAGCATGCCTTCATGGTGTGGAGGTGTCCTGGAAATGTGGCTTTGACACATGTAAGAAGCTTCCATAAACAAAATTAATGAAAGGGAATTGATCGGGAACCACAGAAGCAAGAAAAGACACAGAAAGGAAACGAGTCCTTCACATTGCTATTTGAAAGAGACTAATTCATTATAAATGGATGTGTACAAAAGCAACAAAATCACGTCAATGCAATTGATATTTATACATTACACAATTATTATAATTACTGTGTTTTATCGACTTTAGTGTCAGTGTGTGTGTCTTGTGTGTGTGTGTATGTGTGAACGCATCTATATCTGCACGCATGAATGTATTCTTCTGTTTGTTTCTATTTATATGCATGTGTGTGTGCGAGTATGGATCTATCTGTACATCTGTGTGTGACTGGGCTTCTTTGATTGTGAGTGTGCATTTGTGTCTGCTTCTGTGGGTGCATGTGTTTGAGTGCATAGGCTTGTGTGTGTCTATGTCAATGCATCTATATCAGCATGCACAAGCTTTGGTGCGTTTTTGTGTGTGTGCATGCATGTGTGTGAACATGTCTACATCCGCATGCATCAGCGTGTCTGTCTGTCTGTCTGCCTGTATCTGTGACTATTTGTGTTTGTATGAGTATATCTGGCTGTTTGTGTATGAATGTGTTTGTATGTTGTGTGTTTCTGTCAGTATCTGCATGTATGTTTGTGCACATATGTTTGCGTGTATGCTTGTGTATGACTGTGCAAACATGTCTGTGTATGTGTGTATCTGCGTGTGTATAACTGTGCCCACTGTATCTGTGTGTATGTGTGTGTGTGTGAGAGAGAGAGAGAGAGAGAGAGAGAGATTGTGCCCACACGTCTGTGTGCGTGTGTGCGTGTGTCTGTCACTGTGCCCACATGTCTGTGTGTGCACATCAGTGTTTATGCACACTTTTCCAGCCTTGAGAAACAGCCTGTGAGTTTGGGATTGGAAGGAAGGGGCTGAGCAGTTCTCAGCTTCCCGTCTGTTTGAAGTTCCTAATGGCTTACATACTCAACATCTGTTACCGAGAAGCAGACAGCAACTAATTACTGCTTTTAACAGGGCTGGGCAGCGTGAGAACCAAAGGGTGGGACTGAGGTTGATGGCAGAAACCTTTAAAACATAAAATGGGAAAGATAATCAGCAGAGGAGAGTGAATCGGGTGACAGTCCTGGACTGAAACTGACTGATCTGAGCAGCAACACTCGTTAATGGAGGATCAATTTAATCAAATCCCAGAGAGGGGCTAAATATTCATTGGATTAAATAATGATAACATCCAAACTTGCTATAATTATTAATCCAAACTCACCATTCGTGTGGAAAATGCTTCTGCTCCCTGTTCATGTGTACAGAGAGTAGTGGGCAGGAAGAATATGATCAGATACAAACTTATCACATTTTCATGGCATTCCCTGTTATACTATTTTTAAAGTGACACAGAAATATCTTTCTACATTAATGTGTTGTTGTCAGGGGGTTTGGAATACAAAGGGCAGGATATTATGTTTCAGTTGTGCATATTCTTAGATGTATCCTTAAAAAAACTACAGAACTGTGGATGCTGGAAATCAGAAACAAAAGCAGAAATTGTTGGAAAATCTCAGCAGGTCTGGCAGCATCTATGGGGACAGAAAAACAGAGTTAACGTTTCGACTTTGAAACAAGCTTTTTTCGTCTGTCTCCGGAGATTCATACCCAGCTTGAAAAGTTCTCTCTCCACAGATGCTGCCCGACCTGCTGAGTTTCTCCAGCAATTTCTGAGCTTGTTTCAGATTTCCAGCGTCCAGGAGTTTGATTTTTTTATCACTGCACTCAGCACTGGGCACCACACCTTGGGGAGGATGTAATGGCCTTGGATAGGATACTGCGTTGCTTCAGCAGAATGCTAGCAGGACGCTACCAATGTGTTAAGTTGTGAGGACAGAGTACATGAATTGGTATTCCATTGGGTAGAACCATGAGAAAGCACAGGAAATAATAACAGGAAGAAAGAAATGATTTATTCCCCTAATGTTGCTAGAGGCAACGTAGGTGATATTGTGAAATTCATTGCACTGGCCAATGTATAGGAGCAAACAAAGCCTGGCAAGGCCAGTTGGAGCATGTGCGTTTCCAAAAGGCAGAACACTTGTGTTTACACAGAGGTACATCAATCCTGTTACTTCAAAGGAGAAAGAGATTATGAGCATTGTACCATGGCTAACCCTTCCTCCTCCCCTCCCCCCACCACCATGACGAAGGACAAGGGCAGCAGACATTTTGACTACCAACCCCTGCAAATTCCCCTCCAAGCCGCTCATCAAACTGACGTGGAAATATATCGCCGTTCCTTCACTGTCACTGGGTCAAATCCTGGATTCCCTCCCTAAGGGTATTACGGGTCTACCTCCAGCACATGGGCTGCAGCAGTTTCATAAAGCATATGGCATATGAAGAGAAACTGGACTGATTAAGACTACATTCATTGGAGCTTAGAAGAATGAGGGAGGATCTCACAGAAATCTAGAAAATTCTAACAGGGCTAGACTGGGTAAGCACAAGGATGTTCCCAATGACCCAGCAGTCCTGAACCAGAGGCTCACATTCTCAGGAAATGCGATAGGCTATTTAGGACTGAGATGAGGAGAAATGTCATCATTTCATCATGCCATCATTGTATTGAATGGTGGAGCAGGGTCAAAGGGCCGAATGGCCTACTCCAGCACCTTTTCTCTATGTTCCTAAGGTAGCTCACCATCACTTTCTCAGGGTCATTAAGGGCCGGCAATAAATGCTAGCCCATCCAGCAATGGCCACATCCTATGAAAAAGTTTGTAAATAACCTTTAATGCCAAAAATTCCCAAGGTGCTTCACCAGAGTATTATCAGAGAAGGTGTGACACAGAGACACATAAGGAGATATTAGGATGGGTGGTCAAAAGTCAAACAGATAGATCTTAAGGAATGTTTTAAATGAGCAACAAGAGGCAAGGAGTTTTAGGAGAAAATTCCAGAGCTTAGGGCTTCAACAATGGAAGGTACAGGCAGTAGATGGTGCATCATTTGATTGAAAGCACTCTTAGGCCGACATAGAGGGTCAATATCTACCAACAAAACATTTCAGGATGGTGGAGGGATGGATGATCGATGAACAAAAGACCAGAGCTGGAGGAACATAAAGATCACTCTTAATCACAGACAGATACTTGATCAGTTGGGCAGTCAAGGTTAGTGTGGAAAAGGCAGGAAAGGGGACATGAGGAATGTTGGATGAACCATGATCCTATTGAATGGTGGAGCAGGCTCAAGGGGCAAATTGGCCTGCTCCTGTTCCTGTTTCTTATTTGGTCTTATGGTGTTATCTCAAAGGAACATAGGAAATGGAAGTTGTATTCAGCCAGTTAGCCCCTCAAGCCTGCTCCTCCATTCCACTGATAACGACTGACCTTCCACCTTGATCTTCACAGGTTACAGTTTGGGCAGATGGCCAAGAGTGGGTGGGTGAACGAGAACTTGAAGGGCTTTGAACATGAATATACTCAATGACATGGCCTCCACTGTTTTCCTGGGGAAGAGAATGCCACTAAGAGAGAAAATGTCTCCTTATCTCCATCTTAAAAGTGAAACTCCTTAAACAGCGTTTCCCAGGTCTACTCTGTCCTACAAGGGGAAATGTCATTTTAGAATCCACCTGGTCTGTGTAATTCTGTCTAACTGTTGAATCTAAATTCATGTGGGATCAAAAATGATAGAGTTATAGAGTCACACAGCACAGAAACAGGCCCTTTGGTCCAACTCATCTGCACTGACCAGATATCCCAAACTGACCTAATCCCATTTGCCAGCATTTGGCCCATATCCCTCTAAACGCTTCCTATTCATATACACATCCAAATGCCTTTTAAATGTTGCAATTGTACCAGCCTCTACTACTTCCTCTGGCAGCTCATTCCATACACGCACCAC
>NC_063338.1:92180248-92210140 GCF_021869965.1 Rhincodon typus
GGGGGGCTCTTGTGACACAGTGTCCTGACCTCTGAGGAAGGGTCACCAGACCCGAAACATTAACTCTCGTTTTCTCCTTCACAGATGCTGCCAGACCCACTGAGCTTTTCCAGCAATTTTGTTTTTGTTCCCTTTTAAATCTTCCCCCTCTCACCTTAAACCTGTGCCCTCTAGTTTTGGACTCCCCCAACCCTGGGGAAAAGACCTTGGTTATTCACCAAAAAAAAACTTTTCTTCCAATCAACCTGTTCAAGGATATAATGACACATCTCTGGAGCAGGTGGGGTATGAACCCAGTCCTACTTGCCCAGTGGTAGGGACACTACCAATACGCTATAGGTGTCCATAGCAATCACAGCAGGATCTGAAGCTGTACTGTTCTGCTAAAATCCCAAATCACCCTGTAGTCAGGTGTATTATTAATTAGGCCATGCAACCATTCTTAATGGTGGATCAAAATTATTTAGTGTGACTCAGTCATGCTGCTCAGAGATATTATTACACTCCATTGGAGCAGGTCAGACTTGAACCTGGGCATCCTGAGCCTCGAGGTAGGAGCACTACCATTGTGTCACAAGCGCTCCAATATGTCAGTCAGCAAGGGTAATAATTGGAGCTATCAACTTGCTATTACACAACTCTGGAGCAGGAGGGATTTCAATCCAGGTGTCCTGCCTCTAAGGTAGGGATACTACCACTGCAATGCCAGCACCCTGAATGCTAGATCAGCATAGTTTTTTTTTAAATCCACAAGTTCAGGGATATTCTTACCATTGCTTTTGTCAGGGGGAGGCGATGGCCTAGTGGTGCTCTCGCTAGCCTGAAGACCCGGGGAATGTTCTGGGGGCCCGGATTCAAATCCTGCCAATGGCTGACGACAGAATTTGAATCCAGTTACAAACCTGGAATTAAGAGTCTAATGAAGCCCAAGAAACCATTGTCAATTGTCCAGGGGAAAAAACCCTTCTGGTTTATTCATGTCCCTTTAGGGAAGGAAACTGCCATTCTTACCTGGGTCTGGCCTACATGAGACTCCATCCCCATGAATGAATCAAAAACAAATTAGGAACAAAAACAAAGTTGCTGGAGAAGCTCAGCAGGTCTGGCAGCATCTGTGAAGAGAAATCAGAGTTAACGTTTCGGGTCCAGTGACCCTTCCTCAAAAACAAATTAGACTTGAACGCAGTCCTTGTACACCACGACAGCCCTCAATGTTTGATGAACATTTGACAAAGCAAGTGCCCACCCTTGGCGCCTTGCTGTCGCTCACACGCCCTTTTCTGTTTTTACAACATGTGAATCTTTGTTCTTATTCTTAACAGAAAGAGGCAGAGAGAGAGAGAGAGAGTCACTCACCTGCCGGCCTACCCTGTTGTTGTGGAGCCTCATGCGCGAGTGGATATCCTTGTAGGTTTCCCGGGAATCCAGGAAGTCCCTGGAGAACTTGTCACCGTACTCCACATCAGGGCTGCAGCCTCCCCATTCCCAGGAGTCCTGGGGTCCCGGCAGGTCAGTGGGAAGGGGTTCGAGTACCCCATGCACCATGCCCTTGCCCCGGTTCAGCGCCTCCAGCTGGAGCCGGTTGAGTTTGAGCCGGAAAGCCTCCTCATCACCTCTCCGTTTGTCGTCACAGCTGCAGGCTTTCAGCTTGCCCAGGCTGCAGGCATTGGAAACGGCGTGAACTACCCCCGCTGCAGCAATGGCGTAAGCATACGCGCTCTCCTTAAAACCTGCACAGAGACCGAGACAACACAGGTCATGTCAAACAGAACCCTCAGAATCCCAGCATCGGAACGATGCGAAAGGAGGCCATTCAGCCCGTCATGTCAGCACTGGTTCTATCCCCTAGTGCCAATCCCCTCCCATATCTTTGCATACTGTCTCTATCCACATAACCATCAACTCCCTCTCGAATGTCTCAATCGAACTGGTCTCCCAGGCATGGGACAATATGGAACTGCCGATGCTGGAGTCAGAGATAACACAGTGTGGAACTGGAGGAACACAACAGGCCAGGCAGCATCATAGGAGCAGGAAAGTTGACGTTTCAGGTCGGGATCCTTCTTCAGAAATGGGCTGAATAAAGGGCCCGACCCAAAATGTCAGCTTTCTTGCTCCTCTGATGCTGCCTGGCCTGTTGTGTTCCTCCAGCTCCACACTGTGTTATCTCTCATATATGGGACAATAAATGGTAGCTTTTCGCCTTCAACGTCCCACATCCCATGAAAGGATTCTAAAAGAAAATTAGCCAAATTATGCTTAACGAGGTAAAGTAAAGTACCTCGGAACATTTTGCTCCATTAATACATAAGGAAATGTGAGGGGCAAGACTTTTACACAGAGTGGTAGGAGTCTGAAAGTTGTTGTTAAGGGTGCTGGTGGAGGAAAAGATGATAGGGGTATTTAAGGGGCTTTTAGATAACACATTAATAGGCAATGAATGGTTGGATGTGCACCAAGGGCAGGCAGAAGGGATTAGTTTAATTTGGTGTCATGTTTGGCACAACATTGTGGGCCGAAGGACCCATACCTGTGCTGTACAGTTTTATGTTCTATGTTCTATGCACTAATTCAGTGGTGGTGATGGCCTAGTGGTATTTATCACTGGGCTGTTAATCCAGGGACCCAGGTAACATCCCAGGGATGAGGGTTTGAATCCTGCCACAGTAGATAGTGGAACTTGAATCCAACAAAGGAAAAATTTGGAATTCAGAGTCTAATGATGACCATGAATTGATTGTCGGAAAAGTCATCCATCTGGTTCATTAATGTCCTTTACAGAAGGAAACTGCTGTCCTTAGCTGAGGGTCAGACAGCATCCATGGACCGTTCTGATGAAGAATCATCTAGACTTGAAACATTAGCTTGCTCTCTCTCCATGGATGCTGTCTGACCTGCTGTGATCTCCAATATTGGTTGTTTTCAGTACAGATTCCAGCATTTGCTGTAATTTGCTCCTACCTGGTCTGGCTTATATGTGACTCCAGACCCACAACTCTTAACAGCCCTCTGGGCAATTAGGGATGGGTAATAAATGCTGGTTTAGCCAGTCACACCATCATCCCAAAAATTAATAAAAAGATTAAATTATTAATGGTGCTATGTAAATGCAACTCATTGTTCTACCTGCATCTAACACATGAGTATTTTTTAGTAACATATTGTGTGACTGGGATACAGTAACCCGCTATGTTAGTTACTAGATGTAACATTCACAGATATTGGAGAGATCTCAATATGTCAATGTATATGACACTCCTACATAGTATACAATAAGAACACAACAACATATTAGCAATGAAAACACTAAGTGCTGGAAATACTCAAATGAAAATATGAAAAAAAAAGCTGGAGTCTGAGACTCAGGCCTTCAGGCCTGCTCCATCATTTAATAAAACCATAGCTGATTCGATTGTAAGTTCAAATCCACATTCCTGCTTACCCACAGTAACTCTTTACCCTCTTTCTCAAACAGAATCTATCCACCTCTGCCTTAAAGTATTCAAGGACTCTGCTTCCGCCACATTTTCAGAAAGAGAGTTCCAAAGACTCTCATAAAAATGTAAGAACCAGGGGCTAGAGTAGGCCATTCAGCCCTTGGAGCCTGCTTCACTATTCAAAACGATCATGGCTGATCACATCTCAACCTCAACTCCGCTTTCCTGCCCACCCTCCATAAGCCTTCAACCTGCTACTAATTAAAAATGAACAAATAAAAAATGAACAAATGAAAAGGTACAGCACTGGTACAGGCCCTTCGGCCCTCCAAGACTGTGCTGACCATCATGCCCTAATTAATCTAAAAATAAACCTGCCATTTTTCAATCCGTATCCCTCCATTCCCTCCCTATTCATGTACCCATCTAGGTGCCTCTTAAATATCTTCAATGTGCCCACTTCCACCATCTCTTCTGGTAGTGCATTCCAGGCTGCTACCACTCTCTGTGTGATAAATCTCCCTCGCACATCTCCCTTAAACTTTCCCCCACTGACCTTGAACCTGTGCCCCCTTGTAATTGAAACTTCAACCCTGGGAAAAAGCCTCTGACTATCCACCCTATCTATGCCTCTCATCATTTTGTGGACCCCTATCAGGTCTCCTCTCAGACGCCATCCTTCCAGTAAAAACAATCCTAATCAAATCTATCTCCTCCTTAAAGTTACTCAATGTCCCAGCATCCACTGCACTCTGGTGGAGTGAATTCCACGGATTTATGACCCTTTGAGAGAGGTCATTTCACCTCATCTCTGTTTTAAGTCTGCTATCCCTTATTCTAAAACTATGATCTCTCGTTCTACATTGCCTCACATGAGGATACATTCTCTCTATGACCACTTTCTCGATCCCCTTTAGTATCTAGTATACAAACCTCTGAGGGAAAAATATTCACCTCATCTCTGTTTTAAATAGACGACCTTTGATTTAGCAAGTGACCCCGAATTATGGATTCTCCCATAACAGGGAGCATCCTCTCTACATCCAACTTGTCAAGACCCCTCAAGGTGTCTCTATCAAGTCACAGGGTTGGTGGAGGGAGAGTGGAAATGAAAAAGATGCTACGATACAAAAGTAAAAGTGAATGGCAAAAGTTGTAGTAAAGCATTTGTGCACAGCGAGTGCGTTGTAGTTTTTTTTAATTCATTCACGAAATGACAGCATATCTGGCTGGGCCAGCACTTATCGCCCAGAGGGCAGTTAAGAGTCAACCACATTGCTTTGGGTCTGGGGTCACATGCAGGTAATGACAGCAGTTTCTTTCCCTAAAGGACATTAGTGAACCAGATCATTTTTTCCAATAACCAACATGGTCGTCATTAGGCTCTTAATTCCAGACTTTTATTGAATCCATCTGTTGTGGCAGAATTCATACCGGGGTCCCCAGAACATTACCTGGGACTCTGGATTAATGGTCCAGCGACTGCTTCCCCCCAGACCTGTCCAAACCCTCCCTTTTGTTCCTCTACATCCTCGCCCCAGCAAAAAAAAAACCCTTCGCATTTCTAAAGACCGAAAGAACTGTGGGATGCTGTAAACTGGAAACAAAAGAAACTGAAGTTGATGGAAAGGCTCAGCAAGTCTGGCAGTATCTGTGAAGAAAAATCAGAGTTAACATTCCGAGTCCGGTGAACCAAGAGTTCTGAGGAAGGGTCACCGGACTTGAAACGTTAACTCTGATTTCTCTTCATAGATGCTGCCAAACCTGCTGAGCATCACATCACATCACATCTCTACCTCCCTTCAGTCCTGAAGAAGAGTCATACCTGACTCGAAATGTTAACTCTTCTTTCTCTCTCTGGGTGTCTACAGCACTTTCTGCTTCTGTTTCAGATTCCCAATAACTGTAGTATTTATTGAAAGATATTAGGGCAGGTTTTCAAATAAGTAGGAGAGAGGGACAGAGATTCAGTGAAGGTTGGAAGATGCAGGTATAATCATCAACACAACACTGCCTCAGACAGAAAATGCACATAGTTCAAAAAAGGAATCATTGCAGAAAGCAGATATCCCATTTGTCAGCAATGAAGGGTTTTTAAATCAGGGTGAGATGCCAATTTCGCTGCCATGAGAGATTATGGTAAGGACTCATCTGTACATTTGGTGCTTCATGGCGTGAATAAGAGATCATTAAATAACAGCAAGATAAATTGCTTCAACCCATGATTTTGTGATCCTGCCTTGTAAAAAAAATGGTGGCCTTATTTCTCTAAGCATATTAAACAAGATCACAGAATTGTTAGAGTGCAGAAGGAGGCCATTCAGGCCCTGTTGTCTGTACTAACTCTCCAAATGGACGTCTCGTCTCGTGCCATTCTCCTGCCTTCTTCCTGTCACCCTGCACAGTTTTCATTTTCTCATGACCATCCCATTTCCTTTTGAACACCTTGATTGAACTTGACTCCAACACACTCTCAGGCAGTGTGTTCCAGACCCTAACACTTGCTCCATGAAAAGGTTTTTCCTTGTGTCACTTTTGTTACTTTGAATTATTTTAAAACTGCCATCGATGACCCTTTCATGAGCGGGAAGAGTTTCTCCCTGCCTGGGCCTCTCATGATTTGAAAACCTTAATCAGATCCCCTCTCAGCCTTCTCTCCTTCAACGAAAGAAGCCCCAACTTTTCCAATCTCTCTAAGTATCTGAAACTCCTTGAACCATGTTCGTGAATCTTTTCTGCACCCTGTCTAATGCCTTCACATCCTTCCTAAAGTGCTGCTTACAAGTTCAACACAACTTCTTTGCTCTCGTACTCTTACCTCATATTAATAAAGCTTCAAATTAATTTGTTGCAGGAAAAGTACTTTGATTCATTTTTTTTCTGTCATCCAAAAAAGGCATAAAGGTCTTCCTTTTGATAAATGCTTCACCTAAAGGGGTATGGCCTTAATTGGGAAAGGATTTGACAAATCTTCGAAAATGGTGCCATAAACATGCAATTCTCTGGTGTAAGTTACACTGAAATGTATCATAGAGTCAGGGAGTCATATGGCATGGGTTCAGCCCAACTTGTCCATGCTGATGAAGTGTCTCAAATTGATCTAGTCCCATTTGCCTGTGTTTCACCCATATCCTTCTAAACCTTTCTTATTCATGCACCTCCCATGCTCCAGGTAAAAAAGTCCCAGCCTATCCAGCTTTTCATAGAGTCATACAGCACCGAAACAGACCCTTCAGTCCAACTTGGCTGTGCTGACCTAGTATCCCAAGCTAAACTAGTCCCATTTGCCTGCATTTGGCCCATATCCCTCTCAACTTTTCCTATTCACGTGCCTGTCCAAATGTCTTTTAAATCTTATAACTGTGCCTGCAGCTATCACTTCCTTTGGCCCTCCATTCCAGTCACGCACCAGCCTCTGTGTGAATAAGTTGCCCCTCGGGCCCCTTTTAAATTTTCCCCTCTCACCTTTAACCTATGCCTTCCAGTTTTGGACTTACCTAAAATGCGAAAAAGACCTTTTCTATTCACCTCATCTATGCCCCTCTTGGTTTTACAAACCTCTATAAGGTCACCCCTCAGCCTCCAATGTTTCAGGGAAAGAAAGTCCCATCCTATTCATCCTCTCCAGATAACTCAAACCCTTCAGTCCTCAATGACTTGCAAATTTTTTCTGCATCCTTTCGAGCTTAACAACATCCTTCCTATAGCAGGCTAACTAGAATTATACTCAGTATTCCAAAAGTGGCTTCATTGGCATCTTCAATGGTAACAGTAGGTTACAGTAAATTCACTGAATATGATGTAAGACTGAAACATGAGGCACAGTTCTCAACCAAATGAAAAGTGACCTCTGCCTCTCTCTCTCTCTCCACAGAAGCTGCCTAACCTGCTGGGAATTCCCAACACTTTCTGGTTTTATTCCAAGTATGCTTTCAGCCTTTGTCAAAGTAAATTGTGTTGAACTATAGTTGACCTTGATGACCATCAACTAAGGAGAGAAATGGAGTCAAGCAGGAGACACAAATCCTTATGACCACTTGGTGATTCCTGGATGATCAGGTGAGTATGGGGCCAGTTGTAGATGTGATGCAACTCAGAGTCAAATAGCCACTTGAGGGAGACTCCTCAAAGGATTGACAATACACAAGAAGCAATGCTTTTTAAATAGAATCCCCACAGTGTAGAAACAGGCCATTTGACCCAACAAGTCTACACCAACCCTCTAAAGGGCATCCCATGCAGGCCCATCCCCTGTAACTCTGCATTTCCCTATGTTAATCCATCTAACCTGCACATCCCTGAACACTCTGGGGCAATTTAGCATGGCCAATCCACTTAACTTGCACTTCTTTGGACTGTGGGAGGAAACTGGAGCACCTGGAGGAAACCCACGCAGAAACAGGGAGAATGTGCAAACTCCACACAGACAGTCACCTAAGGCTGGAATCAAACCCAGGTCCCTGGCGCTGTGAGGCAACAGTGCTAACCACTGAGCTACCGTGCTGCCCCCAATGCTTTATGGGGAGAGTGCTCAGGTGATTGGGGAAGCAACACTGGGTAATGAAATCACCTGAACTTGCTACTGTTTAACGAGAAAGGAGCCAATATCATATCATGGTAATTTCCACAGAAACTGCCAACATGCTATACCTCTAGGCTCTGCTCTCAAGTTAAAACCCTGACTCATTAACATTCTCCCACTCTAACTAACACTTGCACTGGATCCCAAAAATCCTCACCTTGCTATCCCCCGCATTCTTAGAAACTTGGCTTGAATTAACTGCTACTTAAGTTCCGAGGAAGGGTCACCAGACCCGAAACGTTAACTCTGTTTTTTGCCTCCACAGATGCTGCCAGACCTGCTGAGCTTTTCCAGCAACTTCTGCTTTTGTTCCTGACTTACAGCATCCGCAGTTCTTTCGGTTTTTCTTCACTACTTAAGTCTTGCGCTTTTCTTTATTGTCTCATGAGATGTTGGTATCATTGGCAAGACCAGCAATTGTTGCCCATTCCTAAATGAATGGCTTGCTGGATCAGCTCAGCATCAATAGCAGCAATTCAGCTTTCTGAATGGCTGGTTTACAATGTAGGGAGTTACCGATGGTGTATGCTCAATTCTCACACCAGCTGAGGTTACTCGCCTTCGTAACTTTGCCTCAGCTGTCTGTCTCTGTTGAGCAAAGAAGACAATGGTGACTTTATTATAAATCTGAAGTCACATTTAGACAAGACAAGCTCAACAGATATCCTTTGCTGAAGTAAACCAGATAGATTTTGTTACTACAATCCAATGATATTTATCACGGTCACCATTACTGATGGTTTTTTTTATCATTTGTGGGATGTGGGCATTGCTGGTTGGCCTGAGTTAATTACCCTTTCCTAGTTGCCTTTGAAGATGTTTCATTTCTAAGTTCCAGCAGCTGCTGCAATGGAATTGGAATCCATCTCCCGAGAACATTAAACTTGGGATGACTATTCCACATCTACCACAATGCCAGTCCCCTTGACCTTTCATTGATTGATCCCCATGAATCTCGGAGACTAACAGCGCATCAGGCCATTTGGCCCATCTCACGTGCACCTAGCAGCCTGGGCAGCACCGCGGCTCAATGGTTAGCACTGCTATCTCACCAGTGCTAGGGACCCAAGTTCAATTCCACCCTCGGGCAACTGCTGTGTGGAGTTTGCACATTCTCCCCATGTCGTGTGGGTTTCATCCAACAGTCTAAAGATGCACAGATTAGGTGGATTGGCCGTGGGTAATTGCTCTGTAGGGTCCAGCGATGTACAGGCTAGGTGGGTTAGCCATGGGAGATGCAGGGATAGGGCAGGGCGTGTGGGTCTGGGTGGGATGCTCTTTGGAGGGTTGGTGCAGACTCGATGGGCTGGATGGCCTGCTTCCTCACTGTTGGGATTCTATGAATTATGCTGCAATAACATATTTGCGCTCAAAACTTCAATTTGCAGTTGTTCTCCTTTGACCACTCCCTATGGCAAAGCATTCTGAGTTCCGGCAGCACTCAGAGACAGTGCTAGATGCTGGGGCATGGTGACATGATGGATATTTTTAGGATTATGAGATGGTCTGCTAGGCTAAATGAAGAGAAAAGCTTTCACTTGTGTGGCCGAGACCAAAGCTGGTGGCTAGGTATATGGAATGATCCCTTATGTATTCAATACGTAACTCCAGAGAAATTTCTTCACCCAGGGAGTTCAACTTGCTATAAGGATAGCACATGAAGAGTATGGACATATTTAAGGAGAAACTTAATAAGGACAAGGGAGAAAGGACTATTAAAATACGACAATAGGGTTAGGTGAAGAGGATGAAAAGGTGCGAACAGTAGAACACATCAATGGGCTGAATGGTCTGTTTCTGTGTTATGAATTTAATGTCAATTTTTTCACCCTTTTATGGCATTCCACATTAATAAACCCGCCAACTCCCTCCCATCATTGTCTCCTCCAACAGAGGATATAGTTATTTTCTTATTCATGTTATGAAAACCCATCATTATTTCAGAACCATCTATTAAATCTATTCTTTTGGCTTCTCTGCTGCAGTCTGTACAGTTCCTTTGCTACTCTTCATAATTATAGTTTCCCACTGTCTCTTTAATTTTTTTTATGAACCTTGGTGCTGTGCTCACAATGGGACCTGGTCCTTTGCAGAGGTTGCTTAATGAAAGAAAGCAGTCATTATAGTAACTACTTGTGTGGCATGCTAAATGAACCTTCCAGGAACATGGTGCACATTGGTTGTAACAAGGGACAATGGCTGTTCAAATCAACATGATCATGCAAATAGGCCACCTCGCCCTTTACACACCCTGTGCCCACATCTTTTCTTCTCCTGTCCCTTCATCCATCCATCTTAACTGCTGATAAAGTCCCCCATCCTGTCACTATACCAGCATGTTATTGTGTAAAATTTGATTTTTGTTGTTCTATGTGTACAGCAAATGTCCAGAGGCCAGGTCATCTGGATAGATGAACCATTCATGGGGAGGTCTGGGCCTAGTGGTGTTATCTCTGACTGTTAATCCAAGCGCCCAGGTAAGGTTCTGGGGACCAGAGCTTGAATCCTGCCACAGAACATGGTGAAATTTGAATTCAATAACAAAACAAATCTGGAGTTCAGAGTCTAATGATGACCATGAATCCATTGTTGGGGAAAAACCTATCTGGTTCACTAGTGTCCTTTAGGGAAGGAAACTGCCATCCTTACCCGGTCTGGTCTACATGTGACTCCAGGCCCACAGCAATGTGGTTAACTCTTAACTGCCCTCTGGGATGGGCAAAAAGTGCTGGCCTAGCTAACAATGCCCTCATCCCATGAATGAATAAAACAATTAAGAGTAGAAGGTACGGTAGAGATGAAATGGCATAGTTGTATATAGATGGCGTTGTGGTTCAACCCATAGCAGGTAGATTGCAGTGGTTCAAGAAGGCAGTTCACCAACACCTTCTCAAGAGGCAACTAGGGACGAGCAGTAAATGCTGGGCCCAGCCAGCACTCCTCCCCTTTCCTGCCACAAATGAATTAAAAGAATGTGACATACATGCAGCACAAATTATGAGGGGATGGTGGCAGAGTGGGTTAACGTAAATTGGCAAATTTAGTTAAAGGATAGGTCAATAGAGATGCAGTGACAGAGATTTCAGAGAGATACTTCCGAATATATGAATAGACACATTATAACAAGGAAGAAAACGTCCACAGGTTAGACCCATCGTCTGTAGTTAAATAGGAAAATTAAAGATTATATCAAACTAAAAGAAAAAGCAAAAACCGTAAGAACTGCGGATGCTGTAAATCAGGAACAAAAACAAAAGTTGCTGGAAGAGCTCAGTAGGTCTGGCAGCATCTGTGAAGAAAAAAAAATCACAGTTAATGTTTCGGGTGCAGGGACCCTTCCTCTGGTTCTGAAACGTTAACTCTGATTTCTTTCTTCACAGATGCTGTCAGACCTGCTGAGCTTTTCCAGCAACTTCTGTTTTTGTAAAAGAAAAAGCATTTAGCTGTGCAATGACAGGTGGCAGGTCAGAGCATTAAGCAGAATATATACACACAGCAAAGAATGACTAAAATATTAATAAAGGGAGAAAAGTGAGCAGAGAAGAGAAAGTTTCAGTAAATATTTAAAGGAGAAAGAGTTAACAAAGTGAGTGTCGATGCTAAAGAAAGTGTGATTGGAGAATTAATAATGGATACTAAGGATATGGCAGATGATTTGAACAGATACTTTATATCAGATTTCACTATAGAGGATACAATTAACAGCCTAGAAGCAGTAATAAACAAGGAGATTGAGGAGAGGGAGGAACGCAGGAAAATCACAATAACCAGAGGAGCAGTACTGAGTGAACTGTTGGAGATACAGGCTGAGAAGTGCTTGAGTCCCGATGGACGTTATCCTAGGATTTTAAAAGAAGTGGTTAGTGAGATAGTTGATGCACTGGTTTTAATTTTCCAAATTCCCTTTTTTCAGGGATGGTCCCATAATATTGCAAGATAATGAATGTAACAGCCTTATTCAAAAAGGGAGGGAGGGAGAAAGCAGAAAACTACAGGCTGGTTAGCTTAACCTCTGTCATAGGGAAAATGTGAGAAGTATTATTAAAGAAGTTATAGCAGGGCATTTGGACAAGCTCAAGGTAATTGGGCAGAGTCACCATGGTTTTGTGAAAGGGAAATCATGTTTGACTAATCAACTGGAGTTTTTTTGATGATGTATTACATGTTTTCGATAAAGGGGAATGTGTGGATATATTCAGATTTCCAGAAGCTGCCACATCAAAGGTTGTTGTGGATTTTTAAAAAAAAATTAACTCCTGGTGTAGTGGGGAGCACATTGGCATGGATAGAAGATGGACTGGCAAACAAGAAGTAGAGAATAGTTGTAGGTGGGTCTTTTCCATCTTGGAAACATGTGATGTGTGGTATGCCACAGGGATCAGCGCTGGGGCCTCAACTGTTTATAATTTAGATAAATGCCTTAGATGAAGGGAGAGAAAGGTATTATTGTCAAATTTTCTAGAAAGGAAAGTAAATTGTGAAGAGACACAAGAAAGTTACAAAAGGATATTGTTTGGTAACATGAGATAACAAGGTGTAGAGCTGGATGAAAACAGCAGGACAAGCAGCATCAGAGGAGCAGGAAGGCTGACGTTTCGGGCCTAGACCCTTCTTCAGAAAATTGGTTACATGGTGGGCAAAGGTGTGGCAAATGGAATATTATGTGGGAAAATGTGAAGCTGTCCATTTTGGGAGTGTGAATAAAAAATAAATATATTATCTAAACAGCGAAAGGTTACAGAGCTCTGAGAAGCAGACAGATCTGGGTCCTTGTGAAAAAAGAAATCACAACATGCTGACATTCAGGTACAGTAAGTCATCAGGAAAGTGAATGAAATGTTACCATTACCCTAAGAGGAGTTGAAAACAAGAAATGGGAGCTTGTACTTCATTTATGCAGGACTCTGGAGAGAAAACATTTGGAGTGCAACACACAATTTTGGTCACCTAATTTAAGGAAAGCTGTAAAAAAGGTTTGCTGGGCTAATACCTAGTCAGAAGTCACATGACACCAGGTTATAGTCCAACTGGTCTTTTTACAATCAAAATCTTTTGGAGCGATTTCACCTGACAATGGAGCAGCGCTCCAAAAGCTTATGATTTCAAATAAACCTGTTGGACTGTAACCTGGTGTCATGTGACTTCTGACCTTGTCCACCCCAGTCCACAGCAGCATTTCCATGTCATAGGCTAATACCAGGAATGAGCAGGTTGCCTTATGAGGAAAGATTGGACAGGCTCGGCTTGTATCCACTGGAGCGCACAAGAGTAACAGGTGATTAGCTTGAAACAAGTATAATCCTGAAGATGTTACAGGGTAGATGTTTCATCCAATTGCAAAGATTCCAAGAACTAGGAGTCACTGCTTAAAAGTTGGGGGTCGCCCATTTAAAACTGAGATTAGATTAATGTGTTTTTCTCAGAGGGTCGTAACTATTTGGAAGACTCTTCCTGAAAGGTTATTGGAAGCAAGGCCCTTGAATACTTTTAGGGCAGAGGTATACGTTTCCAAGTTCAGCAAGGGGTTGAAAGATTATCGAGGTAGGTGGGGATTGGACTTGAGGTTGCAATAAGATCAGCCGTGATCATATTGAATGGCAGTGCAGGCTCGAGGGGCTGAATGGCCAGCTCTTGCTCCACCTGTGCATAAAAGAATAGAAAGATATACTGCCAGGGTTAGATAATGACAACTTGGGGATAGTGGACAACAAGGTCCTAAAAGGCTGAGGTGAAATACTCCTGGGAAGTACATTCAAAAGTCATGAGAATGATGAAGACATCTCCCTATAAGTCCAGGGATCATTTGTACAACACCATGAAAACTGATGGAAAGTGAAGGAGTCCCAAGGCAACATGGGGAGCATCAGACTGTGGGATGTTTTTTGATTCTTAGGGTGTCATTGACAAGGCCAGCATTTGTTGTACATCCCTAATTTAACTGACAGGCAATTAGGGCCCAACAACATTGTTGTCTCTCTGGAATTACATGCAGGTCAGGCCAGGTAAGGTTGGTAGATTTCCCTCCCTAAAAGAGAATAGTGAAACGATTGGGTCATGGTCATTATAACTGAAAGTAGCTTTCAATTCCAGAGTTATTAACAAATCCAGATGTGTTTTTAATGACAATTTCACAGTCATCATTACAGAGACGAGCTTTATAAGTTATTGATGAAACTCCATCAACTGCCTGGAAGAACTTGAACCCACATTCACAAAGACCTAGCCTAGCCTGCTGGTTACTAGCCCGGCAACTTCACCAATATGTCACCATCACCCCTGTTTTAGGTTGGTCTTTAAAGAGACAGCACCGATGCAATGGGCCAATGGGCCTGTATTTTATGAGGATGGTATGATGGCTCAGGGGTTAACACTGCTGCCTCACAGCACCAGGGACCCAGGTTTGATTCCACTCTTGGGTGACTGTCTGTGTGGGGTTTGCACATTCTCCCCGTGTCTGCGTGGGTTTCCTCCGGGTGCTCCGGTTTCCTCCCACAGTCCAAAGATGTGCAGGTTAGGGTGGATTGGCCATGCTAAATTGCCCATAGTGTCCAAGCATTAGCCATGGGAAATGCAGGGTTACAGGGATAGCGTGGGCCTGGGTGGGATGCTCTTTGGAGGGTCAGTATGGGCTGAATGGCCTGATTCCACACTGTGGGGATTCTATGAAAGTAGTTTTTTTTATGTATTCAATGGCTCTACACTGTTCCACTCTCGATGAAGGGTCCACATCTAAAGTAATAATCTGACTCATATTTTCCATGCATCTGATACCTGCTTCCAGCACTTACTGCCATTAAATTTAGATTTCTGGCAGTTTCATCTTTTATTCATTGTATCTCAGACAGCTATGTTCATATCAAGCTAGAAATACAGAGGTCAGAAATATGGAGGTGAAGTTCGAGAAAAGACAGCAAGCTGATAGACACAGCCCTGTGCATCACATAAACCTATGAAGGTCAAATGAAAGATACATTAAGACAGTAGAAAAATGAAAAGATTGGTGGAGAGAGATGTAGATGAAGTTGTGCAAGGTAAAACATAGGCAGGACCCAGATGGGGAGATGTGTATATGAAGGGAGAAATGCATTCAAATAATTAACAATGAAAGCTGTTTGCATCGAATGATTGCGTAAATATAGATGACATGAATAAAATACACAGATGTCTGTTGGGTTGGATGTGTATATGCAAAGGAATTGGGTCTGCAGTTTTGAAGATCTGAAGCTGAGTGGTGAAGCTGAGTGCCACTTGAGAACACAGTTATTAACACCTCCCATTGTAATGCTGATGATTGAGAGTAGACTGATGGTAATTGACCAGGGTGGATTTCTCCTGCTCTTTATGTGCAGGACATATTTGGGCAATTTTCCACATTGTTGGGTAGATGCCAGTACTGTAACTGTGCTGGAACAGCTGGGCTAGGGGAGCAGCAAGTTGTGGAGCGCAAGTCTTCAGTACTATTGCCAGAATGTTTTCCGGGCCCATAGCCTTTGCAGTATCCAGTACCTCCAACCGTTTCTTGAATTGAATTGGTTGAAGATTGGTATCTGTGATGCTGGGGACCACAGGTGGAGGCCGAGATGGATCATCCACAAGGCACTCATAGCTGAAGATCAATCCAAATATTTCAGCCTTATTATTTGCACTGATGTTATGGGCTTCCCCATCATTGAAGATTAGGATGCTTGTGGAGCCCTCTACCACTTTTGAGTGTTTAATTACCCACTACCATTCAGAACTGGATGAGGGCAGGCGTAGATAATTTAGATCTGATCACAGTTTGCCAGCCCAGGTTTGGAATGACAGATGTTCTTTCCTAAAGGATATTAGTGAAACTAGGGATGGGTTTTTATGCTACAATCGAAGGTAGTTCCATGGTAATAAAATTGAGAATGTATGAATTGAATTTAAATTCCACACCTGTTACAATGGGATTTGAACTCACATCCCCAGTGTGTTAGCCTGGGCCTCAAGATTAGCTATCAACTGCCACCACTCCCAGACTGTGTGGTGAAACGTACATTGAAACTTACAAAATTCTTGCACAGCATGGATATGGATAGGATACTTCCCCGGCTACTGAGTCTAGAACGAGCGATACAATCCAACTATAAGGGGCATGCCATTAAAGTTTAAGATGAGGAGGAATTTCTTCACTCAGAACATGGTGAATCTTTGGAATTCTGTACCCCAATCGACTGTGGAAGCATTGAGAGAGAAATCAACAGATTTCTGGATAATAATGACATCAGGGACAGCAGGGGAGATCTCATTGAATGGCTGGATGGGCTGAATGGTCTACATCTGCTCCTATATCTTACAGTCTTCTGAGCGAAAAAAGAAGTTGAGGTAGACAATCAGCCATGATCTTAATCAATGGTACAGCAGGCTCACTGGACCGAATGGCCTACTCCTGCTACTATTTTCTATTAATCTACATCTCATCTCTTTGGCCAAGGCTTTTGACCATCTGTTCTATTGCTGTTGCGGGGGGCAGCATGATGGCTCAATGGTTAGCACTGCTGCCTCACAGTATCGGAGATGTGGGTTTGATGCTAGCCTTGGGCAACTGTCTGTGTGGAATGTGCACATTCTCCCCATGTCTGCGTGGATGTCCTCTGGGTGCTCCAGTTTCCACGCACAGTACAAAGATGTGCAATGTAGGTAGATTAGATGCAGGGTTATGGTGATAGGGTAGAGGGCTGGGTCTGGGTGGGATGCTCTTTCAGAGGGTCAATGCAGACTTGATGGGCCGAAAGACCTCTTTTTGCACTGTGGGGATTCCAAGAAGTAGAATGGCCTGCTCCTACGCGTTGTTGGCATATCACCATTATGTGATAGTCGCTCTTGTGAAGCTAAGTGGATAATTTTACCGTGCTAACACTGTTTTATAAGTGCAGATTGTTGTACATCTGATGGCTATGTGAACAGAGAGTTCACAGCTGAGGTTCCCAGGAGCCCCAAGCTAATCTCAACACCACCACCCCCCCCACCCGCCGCCTCTAGGTTCTAGTACAACTGGTGCTGACAAATCCTGACACTTCTTTTAGGAGCTAACAGTGCAGCAGTGAACCTTGTGTTTCCCCAGCAGCTGGGAGCTCTCCAAGCAACTTCTGCTGCAAATTTGAACTTGCCCAGCTCAGCTAGGAGGGAAATTTAATAAATAAATCCAACAGTGCGTGATTCCCCCTTCTGAAAATAGAAAATAACATGGTAATCAGGACACTGCTGGAATTATTTCAGATTTAAATCAGGGGAAATCAGGATGGAGTCAGCCACTGGGCGTGTGCTTTTTACACAACTGAGGTAGAGTGCTTCATCAAATCAAATGTTGAACCTCGCTGTCTCTCTCTCTCCTCCTTTAAGATGCTCCTTACAACCAACTTTATCAAACCAACCTTTCAGTCACCTGAACTAGTTGAGGATGCAGACTAACAAATAATTCAAATGGGTGCATGCACAGATGCACTGACGACAGCAGAGAGTGGGAAAATGAATTAAACATTTAAGGAGTCTGTCACTTCTGGTTAAGAAGAGCAGGGGACATGTGCACCGAAGGGAACAGATTCACTTAGTGCCAAATGGGAATGAAGCACACACGGTGTTCCCACTTTACCATACCAAATACAAAGAGAGAGGGGCAGGGAGGGAATGAATGATTGAGAGATTGGGCACAGCTACAAGATAGAAGAGTGAAACACATACCCAGGCAGAAGCTAGGTGGAAAATATTAAGTCTATCAAAAAGTGTTGACTTAACTCGGATGTATGTACAGATGCCAAACCCAAAGCTTTGCCTGGAGTGAAAATGAAGTACAGTACATGTTTATATTGGCTGTGGGTTGGGCATAGCAGAGAGAATTGCAGCGCATTACATTGTGACATGGAATTTCACACCAGATTAAGTTGGAGACCAGGATGGCGTTGAACTCATTGTCTCTTTGCACCAGAGGCAGGTATCCACCAGAGCAAGGATTCTGGCCTCTCACAAATCCCTCACTTCTGTCACCCACCCCTTACAGCTGTGTCTCTAGCCCTAAACTGTCAAAACCCCTCATCTTTTATTTTTAATACATTCAGCAGCAAATTCCAAACCCATGACCACTTCCATCCAGAAGGACAAGGGCAGCAGATACATGGGAACACCACCCCCTGCAAGTCCCTTTCTGAGCCACTCACCATCCTGACTTGGAAATATATCGCTGTTCTTCAGGGTAGCTGGGTCAAAATCTTGGAATTCCCTTCCTCCCTGCACTGTGGGTGCATCATCACCACCCAGACTACAGACGTTCATTCACATCTTCTCAACAATAGCTATGAACACACCAACAAGGAACAAGAGAAGGCCGCTCGGCCCTTCGAGCCTGCTCCACCATTCTATAAGATCATGGCTGATCTGATTCTAACCTCAACTCTAAATTCCTGCATTTCCCCGATAATCTTCCATCGCCTTGGTCATCATGAACCTATCTCCCTCTGCCTTAAAAAATATTTAAAGATTTTGCATCCACTGCTTTTTGAGGAAGGCAATTCCAAAGACTCATAATCCCCTGAGAGAAAAAAAATGTTTCCTCATCTCTGTCCTAAATGGACAACACCTTACTTTTAAACTATGACCCCTAGTTCTAGACTTCCCCGCAAAAGGAAACATCCTGTATCTAATACACATGTGAGCTTTTTATTTATTCATTCACAGGATAACCGCATTGCTGGCTAGGCCAGTATTTACTGCCCATCTCTACTTTCTCAGAGGGCAGTTAAGAGTCAACCACATTGGGTCTGGAGTCACATGTAGGCCAGACCAGGTAAGGATGGCATTTTCTTTCCCTTAAGGGACAGCGTGAACCAGGTGGGGGTTTTCCTCTGGTGATTGACAATGGATTCATGGTCATCATTAGACTCTTAATTCCAGATTTTAATGAATTCAAATTCCATCATCTGCTGTGGCAGGATTCAAACCTGGATCCCCAGAACATTATCTGTGTCTCTGGATCAACAGTCCATGATAACACCACTAGGCCATCACCCTCCCCTTATAGCTTTAAGGTCATTGGTAGCAATCTGCAGAAGACCATCACAAATAGGAACAGGGGTAGCCATTCAGCTTCTCAAGTGTGCTCTGCCATTCAACAGGATCATGGATGCTCCAACATTATTCACATCCACTTACCTGCCTTTCCCTCTAACCCCCGATTCCCAAACAGATCAAGAATCTCAGCCTTAAAGCCTTCCACTTCAGAGTCATAAAGTTGTGAATTGAAGACCCAGCTCAAAGCCTTGAGAGCAAATCAAGGCTGACACCATGTTGCTGCTCTGAAGGAACGCTACACTGTTGGAGCTGGCAGCTTTCAAATGGAGCAGTTAACCTGAGGCTCTCTCCTCTCTCTCAGACAGATATAAACAATCCCCTGGCCCCATTCAGAAAGTGGCAGGGAGGACCAAGTAGGACCGAAGGGTCTGTTTCCATGCTGTACAGCTCTATGACTCAATGACTCTATGAAGGGTCACTGGACCTGAAATGTTAACTCTGTTTTTTCTCCACAGATGTGGAAAGACGTGCTGAGCTTCTCCAGCAATTTCTGTTTTTGATTTTGGTTCATGAGTGTCTTTGAGGAAGGAAATTTATGTCCTTACTTCGTCTGGCCGACATGTGACTCCAGAGCCACAGCAGCGTAGGTACCTGCCCTCTGAAATGTCCCGACAAGCCACTGTGCTCAAGGGCAATTCGGGATGGTCAATAAAAATTGGCCTTGCCTGTGATTTATTCTGAAAGTGTAAATAAAGTGGATGAACTTATTCCATATCTTTATTATTCAGTCTAAATTCTTAAGAAATGTTTTCCCAGTTGTGGGTAAAATGGAAATATGGTTATTGTAAATGCAATTCTGATGTAACCTAATATCAATTGCTGAAAGATAAAATATCAAGCCAACACATATAGCAGCACTAATCTCACAATCTAGTGGTATAGGTGAGCATGTAAAATACTGCAGCCCCTGCCTTTCATAATTATCTTGTTTAGTTCCTGCCACTTATCCAAGATGCTGTGTTGAAAATATATGTTCACTGAACACATCATGGGCCAGTGCACCTGAAGTGCTTGTAGATTTTCTCTTCCACTGCATACACTTACCCCTTCATTCAACACGTTTTCTGATTAATATTTCATGCTCATTAGGACGAGCAGCATTGGCTCTAGAAAGTAAAGCATGTTTCTTTGACAGCTCACTGCAGAGTCAAGTGCCATTTAAAGTGAGCATCTATCCTCTGGTCTTGAAGACAGAAACTGTACTCCTCTCTGCATAGAGCCGACAGTGGTACACAGTAATCCACTGGGCTAGGTTCGTAGACTGGGGATGTGGATTTGAATCTGACTGCGGTAATCCTGGCTTTGAAAGCTCATTTGTTTAATGGTGACCGTGCAATTATCAATTCGAAAGTTGAGAGGCTTCTCTTATGAAGAGAGTTTGAGCAGTCTTGGTCTATACTCACTAGATTTAGAAGGATGAAAGGATATCTAATTGAGGTACATAAGATGTTAAAGGGGATTGACAAAGTGCACGTAGTGTAGATGTTTCTCCTTGTGGGAAAATCTAGAATGAGAGATCATAGACTTAGGATAGAAGGTAGCAGATTTAAAACAGGAATGAAAAGAAGCTACTTCTGTCAAAGGCTTGTGAATCTGTGGAACTCATTATCCAGAGTGCGGTGGATGCCAGGACACAGAATAACTTTAAGGAGGCAATAGATAGATTTGTAATTAGTAACAGGTTGAAGGATTATGGGCAGCGGGCATGAAAATGGAGTTGAAGCTGAGATGAGATCAGCCATGATCAAATTAAATTGTTGGAGCAGGTTCAAGGGGCTGAATGGCCTACTCCTGCTCCTAGTTCTTATGCTTTTTTATGTTCTTATTTGGCGTGGGTCTGGTTCACGACTCCCATTTTGGGAAGGGAGGGTTGGGGCATTGCAGGAAGAAAATCTGCTGCCCTACTTGTGACTCCAGACCCACAGCAATGAGATCAATTCCTACAAACACCTCAGCTAAAGGGTAATTAGGGAAGGGCAAAAAATGCTGGCTTTGCCTGTGGGTGAAAGGGGCACCATTGTTTTAAAACTGAAACAGCTTGCTGAGTAGGCTTGCCAGTTGGTGCCAAGTTAGTACAGAACTCTTGCCCCGTAGGAACTCAATGTCTATGGTGTGCCAGGAGGGAGAGAGAGAAAATTGGCATGCCAACAAGGTAAACTGAATTCAAGCTTGCCTACACCAACTAATCCTCCGCCTCCTTGCTCCCAGGCCTTTGAAATCACTGTCAGACCTTAATGCTAATTAATTTGTGAATGTTGATATGCCTGCGATGATAGGACCTTGTGATCATAACTAAAGATTTTCAAGTCATGGTGTAACATGTCTGTACAACAGCACACGGCTTAAGAACAGAACAGTTGCTTTAGCTGTCAGTATGCTCTCACCTCTGTATCTGTCTTCAAGACCCACTCTGGGATTTGAGCTCCCTATTCACTAAAGGGCCAGACTGACATTGCATTGCTATATGGAGGGAACCATTTATCAGCTCCAACATCAAATCAAGGCCCTGCCTGCTGTTTCAGGTAGACCTGAACATTCCACGTCAGAGAGTTCTCCTGCTATCCGAGTCAATGTTTAGGCCTGTACTAAATAGTTTGACTGATTGATTTCCCAAGGCAGCATTGGACATAGGGTCACCGAATAGTTTAAAGGCAGAAGGAGACAGATTCTTGACTTAGAAGGGGGTCAAAGGTTATCTGGAGTAGGCAGGAATATAAAGTTGAGGTCACAATTAGATTGGCCGCCACCATTCTGAATGGCAAGCAGGCTTGACGGCCGAATGGCCTGATCCTACTCCTAATTTGTTTGGTCATGCAGAGGGCATAGAGATAAAGCGATTAGATGTTACACTAAGGTGAAAGGTGAATTGCTCATATATGGGACGGCACAGTGGCTCAGTGGTTGGCACTGCTGCCTCACAGCACCAGGGACCTGGGTTCAATTCCACCCTCAGGTGACTGTCTGTGTGGAATTTGCACATTCTCCCTGTGCATGTGTGGGTTTCCTCCCACAGTCCAAAGATGTGCAGATCAGGTGGATTGGCCATGCTAAATTTCCCATAGTGTTCAGGGATGTGTAGATTAGGTGGGTTATTAGGGGACGGGTATGGGTGGGATGCTCTGAGGATCAGTGTGGATTTGTTGGGCCAAAGGGCCTGTTTCCACACTGTAGGGGATTCTAATGATAAAATCATTTAGCAATACAGAACTTGAGTATTGCAGAAAAAAGATTTTTTGTTGAAGCTGTTCAGAGCATAAGATGAAAAGTTTCGAAAGAATGTGTCTTTTCTCAGCAATATGCGTGTAATTTGGAGTTTGGATTTCAAAATGGTGGCATATGGGCATTGGTTACTTTCGTAAAGGTTTTGTTTGTAACAAAAAAGGTCAGGGAAACCTTTTGGAATATATTTGTCAGAGCCACTGCAAATGTCTATGATGTTTGTTAATAGATGTTTACACTGTTGGGTATGCAACAGGTGGAGTAAACATGTAAAGCCAGTCGATTCGTTTTCAGTTTTGCAGGGTCTGGGATGGTCAAGATTTTTATTTTAATTCAGTTCAGAAGCACATTTTTCATTTCAGTTCAGACAATTCCTGTGTAGAGTTTGGAAGTCAGTTTAATTTCTCCTTCACAAGAAGGATTCAGATCTGTTCAGAGGATAAGTTATCTCAGCAGAATGATTTAAAATATGAAACTTCCAATCCAGGAAAACTTGAGTAGAAACCAGTAGATTATTAAAACTGATAAAATTTAGGCTCTTAGTTTTGTGAATCAGATCACAGCTGTAGATCTAGATTCATTGAATTGGTTCCACAGTTTGAAACTTTCAGGAGTCAATTAAGTGAAACCCTTAACAGTTGCGATATAGTGTTCAATTTCTTTAGACTTGCATCTCTGTGACAAATACTATCGGAAAACCAGTTGACATTTTGTTTCATTGTATGTTTTAGATCTTGCTGTAGTCAACGCTTAGATAGTTTAGTTTGTTTGTATTCTTAATTCATTTGTGTAATAAACTTCTATTGTTTAAGAAAATCCGAAGCTTTGTGTGAATATGTCTCAGTGACTAATGACCACATTAAGTAATTAAACCGAGAAAAACTCCATATGATCGGTAAAGGCAGGTTTCATTCTTTTCCATTTGGTTGGATCATCATACAAGCAAAATCCTTCTTACTTAAAGACTGGTTAGGATTTGGACTGTAGATTACCTGAGACTGTGGTGGAGGCAGACACAATGGTAACTTTCAAAGGGGAACTGAATAGTTACTTGTGGGAGAAAAGATGACAATAAGATGGCAAGGGGAGGCAATGGTTTATTGGTATTATCGCTAGACTGTTAATCCAGAGACCAGGCAATGTTCTGGGGACCCATGTTCAAATCCTGCCATGGCAGAGGGTATAATTTGAATTCAATAAAAATCTGGAAGAATCTAAGGTGACAATTGTTGGGGGGAGAAAACCCATCTGGGTCACTAATGTCCTTTAGGGAAGGAAACTGCCATCCTTACCTGGTCTGGCCTACATGTGACTCCAGACTCACAGCAATGTGGTTGACTCTTAACTGCCCTCTGGGCAATTCAGGATGGGCAATAAATGCTGGCCTAGCCAGCGATGCCCTCATCCTGTGAATGAATTGAAAAAACAGCAGGAATTGGGACTAAATTGCCTTGAAAGAGCTGCGTTACACTTGATAGGCCAAATGGCCTCCTGTATTATTTAATGATAGCTTTGAGATTGCTGCAGTAACAGGCTAACCAGCAGTTGACACGAGATCAATTCATTCAGATAAATCACCATAGGGTTATCAAGCTTTGTCGATAGAGAGAGATGACTGAGGGTTGTTTAACCTGAGGGCCACCACACCTCAGATGAGGGACAGCCGAGGATGAGACTTCTTCTTGGCAACCTCAGCTTGTGTGGGAATTGAACCTACACTGTTGGCATAACAGCGATCCAAGAAAGTGAGCTAACTGACCTCCCCACTCCCACGTATTCAGCTACAGACACTAGACCCTGGCCAATGTGGTTGACTCTTAACTGCCTCTTACGAAACAGCCCAGGAAAGCCATTCAATTCGAGGGCAATTAGGGATGGGCACTAAATGCAGCTCATCCCCAAATCCTGTGAAAGAATTCTTATAAATGGAAAACAAAGTGGGTAAAGACTCAAGTGTACCAATATGATTGTGTACCTCGGCTGAAGATTACACTGTCATAAGGGATCTTGTTCTTAGTCTCCAAGCTGGAGCAGTTCCACCTGTGGTCCTGGAACTGGTGCTGGCACTCATGGATGGCAATCTGGATTCCCTGGATGGCAGAAGCTGTCACATCGGGATTCCTCATGCAGACTTCCAACTGACGGCGGGTCAAGCTTGAGAGGGTGAGGCACACGGTGTTTGCGGTCAGGACGGGATCCACTGGGATCTTCAGGCCAAGGATTTCGTTACACCAAACCCTATTGGCAGAACGGGGAATCACAGTTAGTATCGTTCACCCGATCATTTCATCATCCAGGAGAACATAGCCCTGAAATGCCTTATAGTAAAGTACTTTGTACTTGGCAGAAGAGTAAAGGTTAAATTGCCATTGCCCTACCAGACCATATTAGAGAGAGACAACTGGTGGTGGTTTAACCTGATGGTCACTATGCCTCAGGTGAGAGGAGAGATTCAGAAGGAGAGTCCTTCATGGTACACATACACACACATCCACATACATAGACACACACACACACACACACACACACACACACACACACACACACACACAGACGCACACATTCACACACACACAGACACACACACGCACACATACACATGAACATACACACACACATACACTTCCACACACACGCACACACATGTACACAGAAACACACACACAGGAATATACACACACACACATGCTTACACACACATGAACATACACACGCATGCATAGACATCCACACACACACACACAGACATCCACACACACGCGCACATTCGCACACACAGGCACAGATACACACATTCGTGCACACATGCACACGCACACACAGACAAATACACACACACGTACACACACGTGCACACACATGCACACACAGACAAACACACACACACATACACACACGTGCACACATACACACACATGCACACACATACACACACATGCACACACATGTGCACACATGCACACACATACACACACATGCACATACATACACACACAAACACACATGCACACACATACACACACATGCACACACAAGCAAACACTGACTCAGTGAAATTAGACAGCTACTAATACCTCAGCAGCCCCACTGGCTTTACAGTTTTCCTGTAGAAAGAAGAGGCAGTGGGGAGTTTTGTTTCCCAAATGTTGGGGGAAATCATCTCAAACTCGCCTTCAATAAATAACAGCATTTGACTTATTATAACAGCCGTGGCAATACACAAGACAGGGACCAGATAAACAGTAAAGGGAGGCAGAGAGAGAGCAAGGACAAGAGAGCTAGACAGATCAGAACATCATCTGGATTAAAACAGTTTTAATCCTGGTGACCTTGCTTCAGATGGAAGAGGAGTTGCTAATAGTTTGGATCTGACTACTGGGATCTTTAATCCTAGAATTCTAATAACATGGGATATGGAGCAGATGATTAAACTACCCTGTAATCATTGATGGTATAATGCACCCTCTTCACATAATGCCATTGAGTGTCAGAATGATCTAACAACAGTTTAAATCCATGTATAATTCAAACCACGGTACTCTGTCACTCTCTCAATGCCACAAGGAAAGTAAAATAGCATGAGACAGAAACAGAAATTGCTGGAGAAACTCAGCAGGTCTTGCAGCATGTGTGGAGAGAGAAAAAGAGTTTCAAGTCAAGTAACCCTTCTGCAGATGCTGCCAGAGCTGCAAATTTTCTCCAGCAATTTCCGTTTTTGTTTCATATTTCCAGCATCCACAGTTCTTGGTTTTATTGAATTAAATAAAATAGCATTGTCCAATTGTCTCATCAGGGTGGTTAGAATCATGTTACTGGGATCTTCTCCAGAAACCCTTCTCAATGGTCCCCCCAACCCTGAACATCCTCCACATTATCCCCATAGCACCTCGAAGATAGACTGCAGGAAGGGGACCGGGAGATAGACTGCAGGAATGGGACTGGGAGATAGACCCAGGCAGAGGGACTGGGAAATAGACTGCAGGAGGGGGACTGGGAGATAGACCGCAGGCAGAGGGACTGGGAGATAGACTGCAGGAGGGGGACTGGGAGGTAGACTGCAGGAGGGGGACTGGGAGATAGACCGCAGGATTGGGACTGAGAGATAGACTGCAGGAGAGGGACTAGGAGATAGACTGCAGGCAGAGTGACTGAGAGATAGACTGCAGGAGAGGGACTAGGAGATAGACTGTAGGAGGGGGACTGGGAGATAGACTGCAAGATTGGGACTGGGAGGTAGACTGCAGGCGGGGGACTGGGAGATAGACTGCAGGAGAGGGACTGGGAGATAGACTGCAGGAATGGGACTGGGAGATAGGCCGCAGGCAGAGAGACTGGGAGATAGACTGCAGGAATGGGACTGGGAGATAGACTACAGGAGGGGGACTGGGAGATAGACTGCAGGCAGAGGACTGGGGGAGGGGGACTGGGAGATAGACTGCAGGAGGGGGACTGGGAGATAGACGACAGGAAGGGGACTGGGGGATAGACTGCAGGAGGGGGGCTGGGAGATAGACTGCAGGAGGGAGACTGGGAGATTGACTGCAGGAGGGGGACTGGGAGATTGACTGCAGGAGGGGGACTGGGAGATAGACTGCAGGCAGAGGACTGGGGGAGGGGGACTGGGAGATAGACTGCAGGAGAGGGACTGGGAGATAGACTACAGGAGGGGGACTGGGAGATAGACTGCAGGAGGGGGACTGGGAGATAGACTGCAGGAAGGGGTTTGGGAGATAGACTGCAGGATGGGGACTGCTCTGAGATAGAACATCTGAACATCAGAAAAAAAATTAACCAAAGAACTGTGGATGCTGCAAATCTGAAACAAAAACTGAAGTTGCTGGAGAAACTCAGCAGGTCTGGCAGCATCCACGTTCTGAAGAAGGGTCACTAGACTCGAGACGTTAACTCTTTTTTTCTCTCATGCTGCCAGACCTGGCGAGTTTCTGCGCTTGTCCCCTGAACATCACCCTGATCCCCAGCTCACGGTTGATGAACCAGGTGACCAAGGGGTTAACTCAGAAAGCCATTAACCCAGCAGCAATTTGACACTGCAGGGAATTGCTGATTTTTATTGACAGATTGAATTGGGGAAAGTTACATGACATTGTGATATGGTAGACTGGAGGAGGTGTGTGTGTGAGTGTGTGTGTGTGTGTAGGGTGGACAATGGGCTGAGGATTGGGAATCAGGGGTAAACATTACCCTGAAGATAGTTTTGGACGCATAGCTTTTGTAATTTCATACACGCGTATTACCCAGTTTCTAACGTTGGTATTTGTAAAATAGGGAAGACAGCAGCAAGAATTGAGAGGAACTCCAATGGAATGCCTTCAGCTAAAACGTCCACCCCGCTCACCCGGTCGGCAAACGGAATTAAGGAACAGGAATAAGCCGCGCTAAAGTAACGAATGCGAATGGGTGCACGGTTTAAGAGGCTGGTTTCCCTCACTTTACACATCCAAAAACTGGGCAACAGAATCTCTTAGTGAGGATCTGAGAGCCCGCGATACGGTGAATATAGAATTCACAGTGAAGGATGGCTTGGAGATGTTTATGGACAGGGTATTCCCCAGGGTAAGGGATAAGTGCGAGGGTGAGGGTTTCTCAACCCCATCTCTGAGAGAGCGAGATGGTGCCTGAAGCGGCGTTGGAGAAGGTATTGTACCTCTGCATGGGTCAGTAAGGACTGGCTAGCACAGGCGCTACGGGCCGAGCGGACTGCGTTTCTCCACGTGTAGCGTGGACACGCCAGTCACATGGCCAGAGGGTCACCCCAGTCACATGGTCAAAGAGACCCCAGCCACATGGTCAAAGTGGACCCTCTCCATCTACATGGCCAAAGAGTCAGACTGTCGGGGGATCCTGGGATCCAGTGAAGGGACCCGGAGTGACCAAGTCCCTGTTGCATTTTAAACTACGGTTTGGGAGGGGGGATGCAGGGCTGGGAGTCCCTGCTAACAGGAGTATTGCACCCCTTCAATCTGAGTATTCACTTCACTGTTGAAGCCTTGGAAAGTTGTCCATCAGGGGAAGAAACAATCTCTTCCTCTTCAAACCCAATCCGAATTAAAACCCGAGAAATTGCAGGAGAAAATCAGCAGGACAGGCAGCATCTGTTGTGAGAAAACAGAGTTAACCTTCCTCAGAACTGGTCTGGAAACGTTAAATCTGTTTCTCTCTGCACAAATGCTGCCAGACCTGCTGAGTTCCTGCAGTAATCTCTACTTTTGTTTCAGATCTGAAGCATCCACAGTTCCTTATTGTATTAAATGTAACCTCCCCCCCCCCCCCAGCAGTGACACTAAACTGGGGGGCAAAGTGGGAGAGAGGGGGCAATCCACGTCGTAATAATAGAATTGAATTCCATGAGAGTCTGAAAGCTAACTTCCATGCTACCTGACTTTCTGAGTTTCTCCTTGTGTAATGTGGGGAGGTAATTTTTCCAAATAAATTTACAAATACTCTGCAGCCAATACTATAGACGGGAGTTATTGTTGACTGCAGTTTTTTTATTAAAAAAAAATTTAAGTGGAAAAATGATTCAGATGAAATTCAAACAACTCAAGAAAAGCAAAACAGCTCAGATGATGACAAGAGAAATTGCATGCATTACATTTATGGTTACATCCGAGCGGGGTTTTAACAAAAGGGTTTGGCACGGGCACAGTCTCCGTTGATTAACGAACGAGGAGGTCCCGGGACGGTGCGATTTTGCGCTTACCTGTGCAGACAGAAGGTAAAGGAGAGGAGGACGATGGCAGAAGGAGAGACGCACAGCGCCAGCATCTTCAGCAACTCAGCCTGGGAACACACTGCCACGGGCCAAGTGAAAAGCTCACACTCAGACACAACTCCCTCCAAACCGAGCCCAGCTCATTTCCTATCAGTTCCCTCCTCACTCCTGAGGCGGGGAATGGTTCTCACCCTCCGCACCCTCAGGATTCTCAGACTGAAATCCACTTCAAGTTCTAAATCTCGCTTCAGACACTCAGTTCTCAGTGAATTTCAAAGGGATCACAGTTTCCCTCTGTGTGTGTGTGTGTCTCTCTCTCACTCACTGCTGAATTGTCTATGGGTTCTATCACCAAGCCTTCCCTGACAGCCCCCTCTCTCTGGGTTTCGACTCCTGCTGTGAGTGAGAATCTGAGTGAAGTCTCCTTTAGCTGGAACACACTGTATAATAAAGTGAGCGCTGAAATACCGGCCCACTACCGTACGTCACTGCATTAAATTGCAAAGGGAGAAACCGCCCCGAACAATTTCAGACGATTAGGTTCACAGTGACACACACACACAGGGGAAGAGACAGTCTGAGAGAGAGACAGGGCGACACACTGGTATGGGGTCATACACACTGGCGAGAGAAATGAAGTTGCAGCAGGAGGGAGATAGGGACAGAAAGTGACCCAGTCAGCAGGGGAGAGAAGGCAGGGAGGGGAAAAGTCGCAGAGAGGGAAGTGGAGGGGTCAGACAGTCAGACACAGAAAGAGAGAAAAGAGTTTACATAGTGACGCACACGGGGAGAGACAGTCACACACACAGTGACACTCACAGGGATACACAGTC
>NC_063338.1:92225140-92249058 GCF_021869965.1 Rhincodon typus
AGTGACACACACAGGGAGAGACAGTCTGACGCACACAGTGACACACACAGGGGGAGACAGTCTGACACACGCAGTGACACACACAGGGAGAGACAGTCTGACACACACAGTGACACACACAGGGGGAGACAGTCTGACACACGCAGTGACACACACAGGGGGAGACAGTCTGACACACACAGTGACACACACAGGGGGAGATAGTCTGACACATGCAGTGACGCACACACACAGGGACAAACAGTCTCACACACACACACACATACACACATAGTGACACGCACAGGGAGGGACAGTCTAGATGGGGAGACGATGGCATAGTGGTATTATCACTGGAGTGTTAATCCAGAGACCCACGTAATGTTCTGGTGACCCAGATTCAAATCCTGCCACGGCAGGTGGTGGAATTTGAATTCAATAAATATCTGGAATCAAAAATCTAATGATGACCGTGAATCCATTGACCATTGTTGGAAAAACCCATCTGGTTCACTGGCCCCCTTCAGGGAAGGAAACTGCCATCCTTACCTGGTCTGGCCTACATGTGACTCCAGACCCACAGCAATGTTTTTGACTCTGAATTGCCTTCTGGGCAATTAAGGATGGGCAATAAATATTGAACTAGCCAGCGACGCCCTCAAGCAATGAATGAATAAATAAAAGGGTACATGACTTGAAAGGGTTTAGATGTATATGGATTGCATGCTGGCAAATAGCATTAAATTAATTGAAGAGATCACGGTTTTGAACTAAATATCACAAATAAACCAAAGCAGTCTCCATTTTCTTGATTGGCTGCCATGCACTTGAAGACTTACAATCCTGAGGTTGTGAAAGGAGATACATAAATGCGACTTCTTTGAGACCTAATTTGACAAGATTCATTAACAAATCTTCTCCATCGATTTTTTTTTGCATTTGCTTCAGATAGCATGCGTCCAGTTCTTTGTTTGATCATTAAAGATCCCTCTATCTGTGCCTGTCCTTTAATTCTGTTCACTTTCAGTTAGTGGACCGACCGTTGCTGGTCATTTGCAAACAGGGGGAGATGGTGGCCTGATGGTAATATTACTGAACCAGTAATCCAGTGACACAGGGTAATGCTGTCAGGATGTGAATTTGAATCCTGTCATCACAGCTGGTGGTGTTTAACTTAAACTCATAGAGTCATACATCTGTACAGCACAGAAACAGACCCTTCGGTCCAATTGGAGACAGTAAGAACTGCCGATGCTGGAGTCAGAGATAACACAGTGTGGAGCTGGAGGAACACAGCAGGCCAGGCAGCATCAGAGGAGCAGGAAAGTTGACGTCGGGACCCTTCTTCAGAAATTTGGTCCAATACATTCACACCAACCAGACATCCTAAGTTAATCCAGTTCCATTTGTCAGCGTTTGGCCTACATTCCTCTAAACCCTTCCTTTTCATAGACCCATCCAGATGCCTTTTAAAAGTAATTGTACCACTACTTCCTCTGGCAGCTCATTCCATACAAGCACCACCCTCTGTGTGAAAAAAATTGCCCCTTAGGTCCCTTTTAAATCTTTCCCCTCTTACCTTAAACCTTTGCCCGCTAGTTTTGGACTCCCCCACCCTAGGAGAAAGACCTTGACTATTCACCCTATCCACGCCCCTCATGATTTTACAAACCTCCTTAAGGTCGCCCCCTCAGCCTCCAACGCTCCAGGGAAAATAGTCCCAACCTATTAAGCCTCTCTCTGCACCTCCAACCCCGGCAACATCCTTGTAAATCTTTTCTGAACCCTTTCAAATTTAGCATCATTCCTACAGCAGGGAGCCCAGAACTGAACTCAGTATTCCAAAGGTGACCTAACTAATGTCCTGTACAGCTGCAACAATTCAAAATAAATCTGGAATGAGGAATATGTCCCAGTGGTTGTGACTATGAGCTATTGTCAATTGTTTTAAATACCCATCCAGTTCACTATGTTGTTTATGGAAGAGAATCTTCCATCACCACCCAATCTGTCTTACATGAGACCATAAGACATCGAGCAGAAGTAGACCATTCAGCCCATCAGCCTGCTCTACCATCCAATGAGAGCATGGCTGATCTGATAATCCTCAACTCCACTTTCTGTGTTTTCCCCATACCCCTGGATTCCCCTTACTGATTAAAAATCTGCCTCTCTCAGCCCTCAGTATACTTAGTGATGTTGTCCAGATGGCGGTGGATTAGGGCTCCTGAACTGGGACATGCCTGCTCCGACCACTTTCCTTTTCCTTTGTTTTTCTACTTCCTTGTTCTTTTTCTTTTCCTTTACTGACTCTTGTCCTAAGCTTGGAAGGCGTCAGCAGCGGCGAGGGAGCCCAACATGGATTCAAGTGAGCCCAGTGTGGATCCTGTGGCGGCATTGAGGGAGCCCCTACTTACTTTTCCAAGGCAAGCACGGGACCTTGCATCGGAATCAGCGGCAGCAACATCAGCGGAGGAGATGGCAGTGAGGTAGGCCCTGCGGCAGAAGTTGGTGCCTAAGGATCAGACTGTGAATTGGGAGAGGGGAGTGTGCAGTGGGATCTGGGTGTCCCTGTGCACCAGTCGCTGAATATAAGCGTGCAGGTGCAGCAGGCCATAAAGAAGGTAAATGGTATGTTGGCCTTCATTGTGAGAGATTTCGAGTACAGGAGCAGGGATGTGTTGTTGCAGTTATACAGGGCCTTGCTGAGGCCACACCTAGAATATTGTGTGCAGTTTTGATCTCCTTTTCCGAGGAAGGATGCTCTTGCTTTCGAGGGAGAGCACAAAGGTTTACCAGGCTCATTCCGGGGATGGCAGGGCTGATGTATAAGGAGACATTGACTGGATTGGGAATGTTTTTGCCGGAGTTCAGATGAATGAGGGGGGATCTCATAGAGAGTTATAAAATTCTAACAGAACTAGACAGGGTAGATGCAGGGAGGATGTTCCCGATGGTGGGTGTGTCCAGAACCAGGGGTCACAGTATGAGGATTCAGGATAGATGATTTAGGACGGAGATGGGGAGACATTTTTTCACCCAAAGAGTGGTGAGCCTGTGGAATTCATTCCCACAGGAAGTAGATGATGCCAAAATATTGAATGTATTCAAGAGGTGACTAGATATAGCTCTTGGGGCGAATGGGATGAAAGGTTATGGGGAGAAAGCAGGATTAGGCTACTGAGTTGGACGATCAGCCATGATTGTGAAGAATGGAGGAGCAGGCTTGACAGGTCGAATGGCCTCCTCCTGCTCCTATCTTCTATGTTTGTATTTGTCTATGATCAGCGACTTGGTCATTGGTTGGGTCCGGCGTTGGCAGCGGCAAAGCGGTGGCAGAAGCGCATCACGGCAACATCAACAAGATAGGCCCAGTGGTGAGAGATGTGACTCTCATGTTGGTGTGTCGAGGCAGAGGTGAGGTGATTGTGCAGGAGAGCCATCCTGATGGGGATGGAGCCTGAGAGTGACAGCTTATTTGATTGATTGATTGATTAATTGTCATGTGCACCGAAGTACAGTGAAAAGCTCTGTTTACGAGCGGCACAGGCAAATCAGAGTAAGCAAGGGCATACAGATCATAGGATGTAGAAAAGCTTAGACTGAGGCATGCAGGTTACGTTGCACAGAGCGCGCTAGGCAAAATCAACATTAGCAAGATCAGCATTATTTGAGTTTAGAGAGCCCATTGATCAGTCTAATAACAGCAGGGAAGAAACTGTTCCTGAACCTGCTGGTGCGTGTGTTCAAGTTTCTGTATCTTCTGCCTGATGGAAGAGGTTGTAGGAGATCATTACAGGGGTGCGATGGGTCTTTGGTGATGTTGGCAACCTTTCCACTGCAACAAGCCGTGTAAGTGGAGTCAACATTGGCTGGGTCCGGCATAGACAGCAACAAAGCAGTGGAGGAGGGATGAGCACAGGTGAGCACATTGATGGTGAGCTGGCAACAACCCAATGGTCTAAATGTGGGCTTTACCAGTTTCAAAATCTCCCCACCCCCGGCCTCATCCAATGGTCAACCCTCCCTCTCATCCCTGCCTCCTTAACCTGACATAACCTGTCCATCTTCTGTCCCACCTATCTGCCCCTCCCACCTCACTGACCAATCCCCACCACTGCCTACCTGCGCTCACCTATCGTCATCCCACCTGCCTTCCCCAGCCCCACACCCCCCCTTTTTTTTTTAGAGCCCCCCTCCCCCCCCCCCCTTTTTTAAGGAAGGATTTTCCTGGAACGTCTGCTTTCCTGCTCCTCTGATGCTGCCTGGTTTGCTGTGTTCCTCCAGCTCCACACTGCGTTATCTCTGCATTGCTGGACTCTCTTTAAGCTATATCTTTCTTTTTTTGTCCTTATCCTTAAACTATACAAAATGGTGCCAGATTGCAGCAACTGTGGAAAAGCTTTTTGTGTATTTTACCATTTTTCTCACTGTAAAATACACATGACAATAAAGTCATTCATTCATAATGACTAAGCCTCAACAGCTTCACTAACCTCTGAGAGTAGAAATTCCTCCTCTTCTCTGATTTAAATGTGTGACCGTTACACTGAGATGATTCCCTCTGGTCCTAGACTTTCCAATAAGTGGAAACAACCTTTCCACGTCAACCCTGACAAGTGTTTAAAAATGTTGTACGTTTCAATAAGATCTCTTCTTAATATTCTAATCTCCATTAAGTACAGGCTGTATTTACACAATCTCTCCTCATAAAACAATCCCTCACACCTGGTGCCAGCCAAGTGAACCTTCTCTAAGGCCAGTATATCTTTCCTCAGGTAAGGGGATACAAATAGTTTACCGTATTTCAACTGTGCTTTAACTAGTGTCTTGTATAGTTTTAGCAAAACCTCCCTGCATGTACTCCAGACCCACAGAAACATGGTTGGCTCTTAACTGCACTCCGAAACCTGCTAAAAGCTGCAGACTGCATTTCCAGAATGAAAACCACTGATCTGTGAGGAAGATCACAATTTCCAGGCCACTGAATGGTTAGACAAGAGGACGAAAGGTCACAAAATATGACTGAAACCAAAAAAAAAACTGCTGCAAAGATGTGATTTGTTTTGGTGCAAAATTAGATCCTTAGCATAAATTACTATTTTCAAGAAATAGGATAAGAAATAAGCACCATTGGACTGGGTCACAAGCAGATAATGGGCGAACGTTAAGAAGAAATTATTCAAACTTAGTTTACAAAGCAGAGACTGAAGTCTCCAACCATTGGGAAAAGAATGTCAATTCAGCGAAATCAGATTTAGTTGTAAACGAAAAGCAACTAACACAGGCTGATGTTGATTGATCAGGAATTGAAGTCATTCGTTATAGTTAACTCTCGTTCTCGATATATTTGACTGACAATGTTTGAGTTCCCAGGAGTAAACATCACCTACGTTCTGTCCTTGTCCAACCACATAGATGTGATGGTCAAGAAAGCACACTGACACCTCTACATCCTCAGGAGGCTAAGGAAATTCAGCGTGTCCATAATGACTGACCAATTTTTATAGATGCACCATAAAATGTATCCTATCTGCATGTATCACACCTTGGTTTGGCAACTGCTATGCCTAAGGCCACAAGAAATTACAGAAAGTATAAAAACAGCCTAGTCCATCACACAAACTAGTGGTCCATCCATTGACTCCATCTGTAATTCCCACTGCCTTGGGAAAAGAACCAACATAATCAAAGACCCCTCCCACCCCGGTCATATTCTCTTCCACCCTCTTCAATCAGCCAAAAGATACAAAAGTTTGAAAATATGCCCCAACAGATTTAAGCGCAGTTTCTTCCCTGCTGCTATCAAACTCATGAAGAGGCCCCTCATATAGTGGACTTGATCTTTCTCTGCATCTTCTCTGTAGCTGTAGCACTGTATTCTGTATTCTGTTCTATTACCCTGATGTACTTATATAAGGTATGATTTGTCTGGATAGCATGTAAAACAATGCTTTTCATTGTATCTCGGTATTTGTGACAATAATAAATCAAATCATATCAATGTCAGAGGTTGTATGATTTTGGATCACACTCCTACCATTGTTGCTCTGTTGTCCTCTCTGAGTCATTATCAGCTCACACCTCCACTATCATCACACAGGGCCAAAGCTTCCCCATAAAAATCTGCAACAGGCTTTAGAAGCTGCTCATGGAAGTTTTCATCATACTTTCTGGATTCAGGGGAAAGATCAGTCTGAATTTAGTGACTGAAATATCTGATGGTAACATTCTGTTTGGCTGTAGGTGCAAGTCAACAGTGAAAGAAAGATTAACAGTGAAAAAATAGGCAGACAACCCTGGAAAATTCGGCTATTGTGGCTGTTATCCATTTTCCTGTCCAGTTTTCTTCATTTCTAAATCCTGTTTGTGGTGATCACATGGGGTTCCTCTCGATAGGTGAAAAGCACTGGATAAATAAGAGAGGGATTTTATCAAGTTGGATGTTGGGGCTAAAATGGCTCACAGACATAGTCCACTTGTGAGAGATAAGGATTTGATCAGTAGACTACAACCAAAACATAGTACTGAAAGAAAGGCTTGCATTATGCGGCATCTTTCCTGACTTCAGGATGTCTCAGAACACTGTATAGGCAGTAATACACTTTTGAATTGTTGACACAGTTGTGGGAAAGTGTGACAAACCATCCACTCCTACAAACAGGTACTCAAATGCTGCTTGGTATTACCCAGCACATGCATCTTAATGAAAAGAGAGACGTGATGTCAAAGTTTTTCATCCTGTCCTCGTCAGGAATGACACAAGAATGCCAAATTTTGAAAGCTCACAACAAACTAATCAGTCAAAATCCTGATTCATGTTTGCTAGAAGTAATATATATTCAAAGGCAGGGACCCAATCTCCACAAACAAAAGGAATACGCTCGTGCCCAGTCCCATTTTTGAATTAGATGTGAGTTTGAGGATAGTTTCCATTGGCTTCCTCCGCAGCAACACCTCAACCAATCAGATTTAACTTCCCAACCAATCAGCACCTTTTTCTACTCGAGTATAAATTGTTATTGAATTTGTTCTGAAAGGTACAAGATATAAAGCTCCAGTAAATGTCTCCTTTTTCAGCAAGATTCAAGTCATAGAAAAGCAAACCACTGCAGCTGGTGACTGAAAAAAATCTGATCTGATTGAAGTCAATGCTGAGGCTGAAAGACTGTAAAGTACCTAATTGAAAGATGAGATTGATCTTCATTGCAGAGAGTAGGAGGTTGACAGAAATATGTTGCTACTGTAATTTTTACCATGTTATTGATAATGTTATATGAGTTGCTAATTGCATTTAATTATATGGTGGTAGAGGGCATTAATTGGAGTTTTCCTTTAACAGATGCAATTCATTAAAACTGTGGTGCAGTTGAGGAACGAAATATATACCTGTTATGTTTGATTCCGGAACTAAATGTTAGTTTGATAAAAAGACTACTTCCAATTCCGTACTTAATGACATAACAGGTCAACAGTGGATGCCATATTCCTAGCCCTGTACTCATTCCTGGAACATCTGGACAACAAGGACACCAGACTCCTGCTCATTGACTACGTGGAGCAAATTGCTTTGGCTTAAGACTGCCATTTGTGATACTGAGGATTCTCACCTGGCATTTCGACTGAAGCTTGTTGCAAATGCTTCAACCTTATCCTTTGCTCCACATCATTGAGGTTGTGGAAACTCCATCCTCCAGTGAGTTGTTTAATTGTCTACCACCATCCATGAGTGGATGTGGTAGGCCTACAGAGCTTAGATCTGATCTGTTGGTTGTGAAATCTCTTGCTGCTTATGCTATCTGGCATGCAAGTAATTCTGTGTTGCAACTTCACCAGGTTGACATTTAATTTTCTGGTATGCCTAGTGCTGCCCCAGCATGCCCTCCTGCATTCTCCATTGATCCCCTGGCTTGATGGCAATGGTTGAATGGGAGATGTGCCTGGCCATGGGATTACAGATTGTGTTGGAGTTTGAATCTGCTGCTGATGATGGCCTACATCCCATTTAGCATGGCGGTAATGTTACATGAGACATTGTAGTCTATTCTCAGTGCGAAGATGTCTCCACAAGGATTGTGCAGTGATCACTCCCAATGATATCATCGTGGAAAGATGCATCTGCGGTAAGCAGATTGGCGAGGATGAGGTCAAGTATGTTTTTCATAGAGTCATAGAGTCATACAGCACGGAAACAGACCCTTTGGTCTAACTCATCCGCGCCTACCAGACATCCAAATCTGACCCAGTGCCATTTACTAGCATTTGATCCATATCCCATCATTTGACCCATGGTTGACTCTTAACTGTTCTCTCGGCAACAGGGAAGAGTAATAAATAGGCAGTGACATCCACATTCCATGAATTAATTTAAAAAAGGCTACATGGAATGACAAATAGGAACACTCCCCTCAAAGTTATCTAAGATTACAAAAAGGTCTTGATTAATTGGACCAGTGGGCTGAGGACTGGCAAATGGTGTTGAATTTGGATAAATGCGAGGTGTTGCATTTTAGTAAAATGAACAAGGGCAGGACTTATACTGTTAATGGTAGGGTCCTGGGTAGTGTTGTCAAACAGAGACACCTAGGGGTTCAGGTACATAGTTCTTTGAAAGTTGCATCACAAGTAGATAGAGAGAGACAACAAGTCAAGCAGCATCAGGGTCCAGACCCGAAACATCAGCTTTCCTGCTCCTCTGATGCTGCTTGACCTGCTGTGTTCATCCAACTCTACACCTTGTTATCTCACAAGTAGATATGGTGGTCAAAATGGTGTTGAGCACGCTTGCCTTCATTGCTCAGATCACTGAGTATGGGAGTTGGGACATCATATTGTGGCTGTACAGGACATTGGAGAGACTACTTTTGGAGTACTGTGGTACAGTTCTGGCCAACCTGCTATAGGAAGGATATCATTAAATTGGACAGGGTTCCGAAGAGATTTACCAGGATGTGGCTGGGCCTGGAGCGTTTCAGTTATAAGGAAAGATTGGATAGGCTGGAACATTTTCCATGGAGAGATGGAAAGAGAGTGTGAAAGAGAGGAGGAGCATGAGTGACGCATGAAAGAGTGTGAGATTAGATGACAGAGAAGAAGGACAGCAAGATTTTGGCTGTCTGTCTTGATATCTCCCTCCGTGTCTTTTGTGACAAATATCTGAGAAAAATTGCTACTGATATCACTCCTACGAAGTACATTTATATTGTGTTTAATTCATTATATAAATGTTGCTGCTTAAACTTGCTATTCTAGAAATGCATGTGCTAATTATAAATCTGCACAATTCTATACCAAATTTCTGCTTCTGAGAGAGATGATGTAGTCAGAGTTGTTGTGTTCTGCAGAACTTATTATCAACTAATTAAAGCTCTCTGTAATATGTGCACTGGAATGTATTTTAAGGAAAAAAACGCAACTTGCGTTTATAAAGCACCTTTCATGACCGCAGGGTATCCCAAAGAACTTTACAGAGAACTAAATAATTTTGAAATAAAGAAGCTGCCGTAACAGAGGAAACATGGCAGCCAATTTGTGCACAGCAAGCTCCCACAATTAGCAATCTTGCAATGATCAGCCAATCTGATCTTAAGGGTATTCTCTGGCCAACCTGCCAGAAATAACTTCCCTGCTCTTCTTCAAAATAATCAGAAAACCTTTTGCACCAACCTGAGAGAGCAGACGGCCCTGAGTTTAAAGGCTCATGTGAAAAAAAATGCTCGCCTAGCCAGTGACGTTCCACACACACAAATTCACTCTCTCACACACACACAGACACACACGCACACACACACACACACACACACACTCACTCACTCACTCACTCACACACTCACACAAACACACACACACACTCACTCTCACACATACACACAGACACACACACACACACTCACTCTCATACACACATACACAGACACACACACACACGCACACGCACACACACATACACATACAGACATGGACACACACACACACAGACATGGACACACACACAAACACACACACAGACATGGACACACACACGCACGTACACAGGCACACATATGAATTATTTCATCCAAGATGTCCCCCCTTGTATACAAATTGATAAAACCTCTAATTATCTCGGGACAATGACTTGAGAGGAATCTGGAGTTTGCATTTTAATGATTATTCTCCTTCTTAACTGATTAAAGATTCAACAAGAGGTGGCCAGTTTTAGGGTTGTTACCTTTCTGCTTATAAATTCTGTGAATTATACTCTCTCTCTCACACTACATCTGAGGAAGGAGCTGAGCTCCGAAAGCTTGAGTTTTCGTGTAATTTTTGACCCAATCTTCCACACACACCAATCGACATTGGTATGCCAATCCTGACATTGACATCCAGAATTTGCTGCTGGATCTCGGCAGGCTCAAACAGCTGCCAAGAAAATTATAGAGGACGCTGCTAGCCAGCGATACCCACATCCCATTAATAAATATATTTTAAAAAATCAAACCTGTCAAAAAAAGAAGTGAAATTCTTGAGTTTCACTTGGGGGTTGTACATCTTCAAGCAAAAGAAGTTTAGGAGATATAAAATAAAAACAGAAAGTACTGCAGAAACTCATCAAGCTTTGCAGCATCCATGGAGAGACACGTTGTCCACTTGAGTCTACAAGGACGAGGCAAATGATTCAGTTGAGACGTGCAGCATTATGGAGTGTTTGCAAAATTGACCTTGTATATATGTATCCAAATTAGCAGATAATGATATTATAGTCTCTTTTTTCTGTATTTATGGGACCAGGGAAACATCTTTCCTGCATGTACCTCTGTCCATCCCTTTAAGTAGTTTGTAACGAACTCACCTCTCATTGTTTGAACTTGTAGAGTACACAGGACAGCTCTGCCCAATCTCTCTTCGTTGGACAAGGTCACAATCCTGGGAAGATGTCTGGTGAATCTTTGTTGTACCCCGCCAAATGGCAAAGATATCCTGACTGAGATATCCTGAATGGCAGCACGGTTGCTCACAGCGCAAGGGATCTGGGTTCGATTCCACCTTCAGGTGACTGCGTGTGTGGAGTTTGCACATTCTCCCTGGGTTTGCGTGGGTTTCCTCCGGGTGCTCCGGTTTCCTCCCGCAGTCCAAAGATATGCAGGTTAGCATGGATTGGCCATTCTGAATTACACATAATGTGCAGGGATGTGCAGGCTAGGTGGATTAGCCATGGGAAATGCAGCATTATGGGGATAGGTAGGAGAGTGGGTCTGGGTGGGGTGCTCTTCGGAGGGTCGATGTGGGCCTGATGGGCCGAATGGCCTTCTTCCACACTGTAGGGATTCTATGAATCCACAATTCTGTGATAAGGAGCCCAACACTGCATACAGTATTCCAAATGTAGTCTAAAAAAGCTCCTGTACTTTTGAAGCAAGACTTCTCTACTCCTGTTCTCAAATCTTGTTGTGAAAAGGGCTAAGATTCTTTGCCTTCCTAACAGCTTACTGCACCTGTATGTTGGCCTTCAGTGACTAATTGACAAAGGCATCCAGGACCCTTTGTACATCTTGTACTTTCCAACCACCTACCATTTAAGGAAAACTCTGCACATCTGTTCCTCCTACCAAAGAGGATAACTTCACATTTTTGCACATTATATTACATCTGCCATGTTCTTTCCCAATCACTAAGTCTGTCCAAATCCTCCTTAAACCATTTAACATCGTCCTCAAAACATACATTCCCATTTAGCTTTGTATCATCCTGAAATTAAGAAATATATCATGAACAAATGGGACCAAAGTATTGATTCTCGCATTACCCTCCCATTTCTTCCGACTCTGATTTCTACCTGTTCCCCAATCCTCCATTTGACCACTGAATTTACACATATTGCATGTTTATTAATTGTCTATCACAGCCCTCTCTTAAAAAAATACATTTTGGGATTAAGAGTGGAAAATGCCTGTGCTATTTTAGGGTTCTGACTCCGTATCATAACACTTTTGTCAGGTTACATTTGAAATATTGTGAGTGGTTTTGGGCCCTGTATCTAAGAATAGATGTGTTGGTATTGGAAGGTCCAGAAAAGGTTTAAAAGAATGCTTCTGGGGATGAAGGACATGTCATAGGAGATGCGATTGAGGACTCTGAGTCTGTACTCGATACTGTTTAGAGAAATGAGAGGGAATTTGATTGAAACTTACAGAAGACTGTGAGGCCTGGATAGGGTGGACTTGGAGAAGATGTTTCCACTAGTAGGAGAGACTAGAAGCTCAGGGTACATCCTCAGAATGAAGGGATGATCCTTTACAGCTGAGAGCAGGAGGAATTTCTTCAGCCGGAAGGTGGTGAATCTGTGGAACTCATTGCCACAGAGGGCTGTGAAGGCCAAGCTATTGAGTGTATTTAAGACAGAGAAGGATAGGTTCATGATCAGTAAGGGGATCAATGGGTACAGGGGGAAGGTAGTAGAATGGGGTTGGGAAGCATATCAGCCATGATTGAATGGTGGAGCAGATTCGATGGGCCAAATGGTCTGTTCTGCTCATTATTCTATGATCATCTGATCAATATTGAGCCCTAGAGGCCAAAATATACCCAAGTGCAGAATGAGGTCCTACTCCTCCAGCTTTGTTGGAACACTGTTGGAGACCCCCAAGTGTGGAAATGTTAGCATGGCAACCAGTTGGCTTATTAAAACACCAAGCAACTGGAAGATTGGGGCTATTCCTATGGACAGAGTGAAGATGTTACATAAATGCAAGTTTCTTGCCCTCTTCCTTCCAACTCTCCTCACATCCCTTTCTTTCTCCGTCCCTCACACCCTCCATCCCTCCCTCTCTTCATTCCTTCCTTTTCCCTAGAGACAAACTTGACCCTCTGGAACCAGGCCCCAACAAGTGACAACACCTCCATAGGAGTTAGAAAACAACAGTGAGCATTCCTTTGGCCGCTGTTACAAAGGTTTTGTTCCCTGCTATTTTTGTTTTGCTTGAGCAGACTGATTTATGTGTATCGAAAAGTAAATAATTTTTCCATTTATTTCGGAAGATTACAGACTGCGCAATGGTTTTACAATCAGGTGGAATGTATTCCTGGATCATTTTCATCATCTACGCTCTGTAATCACACCCCAGACTAAACAAGTTGCAAGAACTTAATTGTGTCTCAAGTCTCAAAGTACCATTCAACTTTCTGTGAAAAATAGATTCTACACTGTCAAAGGTTTCTCACGTTTAATTGAAAATGTTTTCTGTCCGATGACCTTTTTACCTCTTGAATTGAAGAAGAGAGAGTGATAGAGTCATACAGCACAGAAACAGACCCTTTGGCCCAACTTGTCAATGTCAACCATGTTTCCGAATTAGTCCCACTTACCTGTGTTTGGCCCTTATCCCTCTAAACCACACAACATGTGCTTGTCCAAATGTCTTTTAAAAATTGTAATTGTACCCACCTCTACTTATGTCTTCAGCTAACGATCTAACACGGTAGATCTTCACCAAAGTGAGTGCAATCAGGAGGAAGCTGTCATGGAAACATAGAAAATAGAAGCAGGAGTAGGCCATTCAGCCCATCAAGCTTACTCCCTCACTCAACATGATCATGGCTTATCCTTTATCTGACTCCTTATTCCGACTCTTTCCCATACCCCATAACAAATTTAGACCATTGAAATCCACTTATTTCTTGAATATATTCAATAACCTCTATGACCATAAGATGTAAGAGCGCAAGTAGGCCATTCAGTCCAAGTCTGCTCTGCCATTCAATGAGATCATGGCTGATCCCATAATCCTCAACTCCATTTTCCTGCCTTTTGTCCATAACCCTTGATTCACTGCTTGGCAAATCTGCCCACTTCAGCCTGAATATACTTAATGACCCAGTCTCGACACCCTGTACAGTAAAAACATTTTACACCTCACAGCCTTCTGTGGTAAAGAATGTGAAAGGTACTTTACCCTTTGAGTGAGGAAATGTCTCCTCATCAAGATTGCAAGTGACCTACAGTGTATGCTGAGACTTGGACCCCTTGTTCTGCACCACCTCCAGCCAGGGAAAACATCATCCTTACATCCAACCTGTCCTGCCCTGTCAGAATTTTACCATAAAATCATAACATCCCACCCATCCCTGTAACCCCACATTCCCCATGGCTAACCCACACAGCCTGCACATCCCTGAACACAATGGGCAATTTTGCATGGCCAATCCACCCTAACCTGCACATCTTTGGACTGTGGGAGGAAACCAGAGCACCCGGAGGAAACTCGCGCAGATACAGGGAGAATGTACGAACTCCACACAGGGTGGAATCTCACTTGGCTCCCTGGCACTGTGTGGCAGCAGTGCTAACCACTGAGTCACCATGCCACCCACAAAGGTGAGATCCCCTCTCATTCTTCTAAACACCAGTAAATACAATGGCTTTTCAAAACAGCTATCTAATGAGTTCTACCTTCCCTGCTCTGTTCCCATGGCCCTCCAAAGTTCCCCCTTTAAAACATATCAATTTCCATTTGGAAAATCCCTATTGCATCTGATTCCGCTGGCTCTTCGGATAACACATTCCTGATCACAGTGATCTGCTGCATTAAAATTCTTCTCATTTCCCCTCTGGTTATTGACCCCCCTGATTTACTCCTCGTCAAACACTTTGTGATTTTGATATCGTTGAGCAATTGCCTTTTTAAACTTCAAGTAAAAGTGTGGAAACTGAAGATCTGAAATAAAACCAGTAAATGCCAGGGAAACCCAGCAGCTTGGGCAGCAACTGCGCAGAAGTTCCATGTCATAGAGTCATAGAGTCATACAGCTTGGACACGGACCCTTCAGTCCAATCAATCCATACCAAACATAACCCCACCTCCCTCCAAACCTTTCCTAATCATGTACTTATCTAAATGTCTTTAAACGTTGCAATTATTCATGCATTGACCACTTCCTATATTTTCCAGAACGTACACAAATTCTCCATTCATATTAAATACTATGAAAACCCAAGATTCTCAGTTAAAATAGCTGGAACAATTACAACATTTAAAAGACATCTGGATGGGTATATGAATAGGAAGGGTTTAGAGGAATATGGGCCAAATGCTGGCAAATAGGACTAGATTAATTTAGGCTATCTGGTCAGCATGGACGAGTTAAACTGAAGGATGTGTTTCTGTGCTGTACATCTCTATGACTCTACACCAACTGCCAACCAGTGTCTTATTTATATTTTGTTGTTCATCAGTGCTGGAAACAGGAAGCATTTTTAAACTTGTTTCAAGCCAGTTCAATCATCTTACCCTTGATTAACACCAAAATCATAAAACTAAAACACATTGTACTCCATATGCTATGCCAGAGCACTAAACTCAAAAAAAAGTTCTCCCCAGTGATTACATCTCTTGTATCCCACACCATGACCACTAAAAGAGATTATCTATCATTATCATATTGCTATTTGTTGCACTTTGCTGTTGCTTGTTTGAGCTGCTGTAGTTTCAACATTAGTCATTCAATCAGCTGCAAGTTGTTTTGGGATGTCTCTTTATAAATATGTCATCTCCTTTCCTTCAGTTCTAATTGCAGAGAGCCAATGAGCAAACTATAACATTCTGGTGTCATGGAGACGCACATTTGCAATCATTTATCTTAATAAAAGCTGGGAATTAAGATATTTTAACATGTCAGTTCTGCTACACAAATGGAACTTGGTGAGTGACAGAAGATCAACAGATTAATTAAAAAAAAACAAAATACATCTTCAGGATATGACATCTGTCGGCTATTTTTCTTACATCACCCACCCTCCCACAACTATGTCTTATTGGTATTGCTCTCAAAAGAATGATTCAATTTCCTCCTTCTCACAACTAACATTAACACCTATTTTAAATCTCTATCACTCCATTTACCACTATTATCACTATCTTTGGTTTTTGATACCCGCTCCCACCCACTGCCCACTCTCTGGGAAGGACCTGCTCCCACCCACTGCCCACTCTCCGGGAAGGACCTGTTCCCACCCACTGCCCACTCTCCGGGAGGGACCCGCTCCCACCCACTGCCCACTCTCTGAGAGGGACCCGCTCCCACCCACTGCCCACTCTTTGAGAGGGACCTGCTCCCACCCACTGCCCACTCTCTGGGAGGGACCTGCTCCCACCCACTGCCCACTCTCTGGGAGGGACCTGCTCCCACCCACTGCCCACTCTCTGGGAGGGACCTGCTCCCACCCACTGCCCACCCTCTGGGAGGGACTTGCTCCCACCCACTGACCACTCCCTGGGAAGGACCTGCTCCCACCTGCTGGTGACACTCTGGGAAGGGGAACAATGCCACGAAGAAAGGGAAAGAGAGAGCAAAAGTAAAAGAAAAAGAGAGAAGAGAGGAAATCAGATGGGAGCAGACGAGCCCTGGGCCCAGGACCCTGCACGGACGCTGTTGCTCTCTGTCTCTGCACAGATGCCGCCATTGTGTTTCTCCAGCACTTTCTGTTTTATTTCAGGTTTCCAGCATCTGCAGCACTTTGCCTTTGTTTGCGTTTATATAGACTCTTTAATTTAATACAAACCATCCCAAGGTTCCTCGCTGAAGAGTTGAGGATGAGCTTTTGGATAGATCACTGGGAGGGATTACCCTGGACCTGGTATTGATGTCTTTGGATATTTGCCAGCTTCCTGAACAGAGGCTTGATTTAATACCTCATCTGAGCAATAGCACATCCGAGAGAGGAGCAGCACTCCCTCAGGACAGCACCTCAAATGTTAGCCTTGATGGGCCTGCGCCTCTGGAGTGGGACTTAAACCTAGCACCTTCTGATCCAGAGCCTTGTAATACGAAAACTAATTGGTAAATAATCAAATCTAGTAAGTGGATAAGGTGAAGGCCTAGTGGTATTATTATTAATCCAGAGGCCCGGGTAAAGTCTTGGGGCCCTGTGTTCAAATCCAGCATGGCATAAGGTCAAATGTGAATTCAATAACAATCTGGGTTTAAGAGTCTAATGCTCACCATGAAAATATTGCCAATTGTTAGGGGAAAATCCCAAACTGTTCATAATGTCCTTTAGGGAAAGAAATCTGTCAGTTATCTGGTCTGGCCTGCATGTGACTCCAGACCCACAAATGACTCTCAACTGGCCCCTGCGCAATTAGAGATGGGCAATAACTATAGGCCTGGCCAGCAATGTCCACATGCAGTGACTGAAGTTTTAAAAATGTGGATATAGAGACAGGTTCATAGAATATACTGTATAGCAAAGGCCCCTCGACCCATCAAGCCTACACCACCAGAAGTATGCTGCTACCTGCATTAGTCCCACTTTCTTATGCCAGGCCCAAAGCCTTAAATGTTATGACAGTTCAAATGCTCATCCAAGTACTTTTTAACGTTTGTGAGGTTTCCTGCCTCAACTGCTCTCCCAGGCAGTGCATTCCAGACCCCCACCACCCTCTGAGTGAAAGGTTTCTCCTCATATCCCCTCTAAACATCTTGCCTTTCATGTTAGAAAAGTGCTCCCTCATTCTTGACCCTTTTACTAAGCGGAACAGCTGCTTTCTATCCAACCTGCCCATGCCCCTCATGACCTAATAGCCCCTCTATCAGATTGAAACTCCCCACCCCACAACCTTTTCTGCTCTAACGAAAACACCCTGAGCCTTTCCAGCCTCTCTTCATCGCTGAGATGCTCCATCCCAGGGAACATCCTGGTGGATCTCCTCTGCACACCCTCCAGCACAATCACATCCTTCCTACAGGTTCCTTGGGTCTGAGTAGGTAGAGTGATTGAGAGAAAAACGAATAGATTCAGATCAATGGTGAATGCACTGGGACCTGGGTTCAAATCCCAGCATGGCAGGTGGTGAAATTTGAATTCAGTAAAGATTTCCAATAAAGAGCTGGCCTAATAGTGTCTATATTTCTGTCGTCGATTGGCATAAAAGACAAGTTAACTTGTTAATGTCCTTTAGGAAAGGAAATCTGACCTCCTTACCCAGTCTGGCCTACATGTGACTCCAGACCGACAGGGTTGATTCCTAACTGACCTCTGGGATGGACAACAGACACTAGCCTGGCTGGTTTTGCTCTCATTCCCATGAACAAATTTTTAAAAATGACCGTGAAACTGATGTCAATGATCATTAAAACTCCAAGACCCAGTGAGGAAGGGTCACTTGACTTGAAATGTTAACTCTGATTTCTCTACACAGATGCTGGCCAGACCTGCTGAGCCTTTCCCAGCAATCCAGTATCCTTACTTGGCCTGGCCTACATGTGACTCCAGACCCACAATGACATGGTTAATTCTTAGCTGCCTTTTCCAGTCAGATCAAGGGCATCCAGGGATGGGAAACAAATTACCAGCAGAATTCACCCCCTGATGAAAGAGTTTTTGTAAAAACACCCCTGAGCTGCTCCCTCAAGCTTTGGAATCCAATTGCTTGCCATTCCACTGATTTCATAGAACCCCTACAGTGCAGAAGCAGGCCATTTGGCCCCTTGAGTCCACAGCAACCCTCCAAAGAGCATCCCACCCACTGTAGTCCTGCATTTACCATGGCAAATCCACCGAGCCTGCATATCGTTGGACTGTGGGAGGATACCCACGCAGGCACAGGGCGAATGTGCAAACTCCACACAGACAGTCACCCGAGGGTGGGATCAAACCCAGGTCCCTGGTGCTGTGAGGCAGCAGTGCTAACCACTGAGCCACCGTGCAGCCCCTGATTACCAGGCTGTTTGAATAGGATGGTAATCAGGAGGATTCTATAATGGCCCAGATTACTGGTTGGTCAGGGGCAGCAAAAACTATTCCCAAAGGGCCATAATGCCATGACCAGATAAAGTGAGATAGATGAATAGTTTGATTTGCAGATGAGAAAGATTGATTCGTGCCATTTGCCTTTGTTGTTTCACTGTAAGACCACACAAAACAAAGAGTTATAAAAGGAAGCTCAGAAATGTTCTTTGGCTGCTGTGGTAACAGAGACCTTTAATCTTTGATGTTTTGAAAACAGCATTAAAACAGCTCGCCTCGAGCAATCATCTGTTTCCAAAGCTCAGGGCTTGTCAAAGTGCTCTCAGTATCTGGGATCATTGTGCGTTTTGCTCAGATTAAATGCTCAGTTTTGCTAAGCAAAGAATAAAGATGAAGTATTTGAAATCTGAATAAAACAATTAGCAGTGGAAGTATATCGTTCTCAGTCCAAGAAAAACTGAGCCATTTTCATCTTGTTTTGGTTTGAACTTGTCTGATTTGTGACTCCTTGCAGTAAAGCATGTTTTTTTTTCTCTTTTGTATTAAATCATTTTACCTGTCATAAACTTTAATATGCAAGTCTGATCCTGATCTCTTGTAATTGAATCAGGTTTGTGGAATTACAGATGGCAAAAGGTTAGGTTTGTATCTCCCTCTAGTGGACTGAATGGTTTCCCAATCCAGCAGCTGATGCATTCGGAGCTGAGTCTGTGTCAAATTTATGTTTTATTCAGTCATTCGATGTCAGGCTCTGGGTGTTACTGGTAAAGTTGGTAATAATGGTCCATTCTCAGGTGTGCTGAAAAGACACTGGTACAACCCTATGACCCTTTATGTCAGTTCAGAGTCACGCGGAGACAAAAACAGAAACTGCTGGAAAAGCTCAGCAAGTCTGGCAGCATCTGAGGAGAGAAATTAATGTTTTGGGTCAACAGACCCTTCCTCAGAGTCACGCATGCTGGTGTAGGATTCACAGTCAAAGCACAGAAAGAGGCCATTCAGCCCACACTGGCCCCCTAAAGAGCATCCCAAGCACACATTTATCATGGCTAATCCAACCAGCCCACAAACTACAGGCAATTTTTGACATGGCCATTCAACGTAACTCGCACGTCTTAGGAGTGTGGGAGGAAATCCACAGACACAGGGAGAACGTTCAAACTCCACACTGGCAGCCACCCAAGGCTGGAATCAAACCTAGGTTCCTGGTGCTGTAAGGCAGCAATGCTAACCACTGAGCCACTGTGCTGCCCAGTTGGGGCCCGATAGGGCTGGATTTTATAGGGGCGCTGTGGTTTTTCTCACACACCCCACCCCATCCTGGTTAAAACGTCAATGGATAGTCCATCTGGGGGAATAGCCACCGTCACACAACCATGTATCAAACCACTTTGGAGGGCTGCTGCTCAATCAGAGCCTCCATCGGGAGAGCAGTGGTCACCATGGGTACTGCACCCAGCTGGTACTCCCGTACATTAACATTTTGTTGGTGTTTTGGGGGTGAGCAAGATGGGTAGGGTGGGGTTTTGGGGTGAGGGAGATGTTTGGGGGTGCCAATCAAATGGTTTCTCTGGTCCTGGATGGCATCGAGCCTTTTGAGTGTTGTTGGAATCGAAGGAAATCTGCCATCCTTACTTGGTCTGGCCTACACCAATGTGGTCAAGTCTGAATTGTTGAACAAAAACAGACGTTGCTGGAAAAGCTCAGCAAGCCTGGCAGTATCTGTGAAGGAAAAAACAGAGTTAACGTTTCGGGTCCGGTGACCCTTCCTCAGAACTGATGGTGGCAGGGAAAACGTCAGTTTAAATGCAGAAAATCGGGAGGGGGATGGGGTAAGGAGTAAATGATAAGATAGAGCCCAAAGAGAGAGAAGAGCAGTTGGACAGACAAAGGAGTGGCTAATGATCAGGCTGGGAGGGTGAGTAGTTGTTAATGGGGACTAATAATGACTAACAACAGGAGGTGAGTAATGGCAGGCTATGTGATAACAAGACCTGGTGTGTGGGGTAGGGGCTAGGACATGGGAGAGTTTAGACCCTAAAATTATTGAATTCGATATTGAGTCTGGTGGGCTGCAGGGTCCCCAAGCGGAAAATAAGGTGTTGTTCCTCTAGCTTGTGTTGAGGTTCGCTGGAACACTACAGCAAGCCAGAGACAGAGATGTTGGGCAGGGAACAGAATGGTACATTAATGGGGAAGGCAACAGGTAGTTCAGGGTCTTTTTTGCAAGCAGAATGTAGATATTCTGCAAAGTGGTCGCCAAGTCTAAGTTTTGTTTCCCCAATGTAGATGAGACCACATTGTGAGCAGCGAATGCAGTAGACTAGATTCTGGGAAGTGCAGGTGAAGTGCTGCTTCACCTGGAAGGTATGTTTGGACCCTTGGATACTGGGGAGGGAGGAGGTAAATGGGCAGGTGTTGCACCTTCGCCGGTTGCAGGGGAAGGTGCCGTAGGGCTGTTGGTAGTGAAGGAAGTGTGGACCAGTGTGTCCCAGAGGGAACGGTCCCTGCGGAAGGCAGACAAGGGAGGGGAGGGTAATATGTGTCTCATAGTGGCATCTTGCTGGAGATGGCGGAAATGGCATCTGATGATCTTCAGGATGTGGATGCTGGTGGGATGGGACATAAGGACAGGGGGAACCCTATCGCTGTTGCGGGAGGGAAGAGAAGGGGTGAGGGTGGAAGTTCGGGAGATGGGTCGAACCTGGCTGAGGGCCCTGTCGTCAACGGAGCTGGGGAATCCTCAGTTGAGGAAGGAGGTGGACATTTCGGAGGCTCCCTTGTCGAAGTGACCTGAAACATTAACTCTGTTTTTTCCTTCACAGATGCTGCCAGACCTGCTGAGTTTTCCAGCAGTTTTGTTTTTGTTCCTGATTTACAGCATCCGCAGTTCTTTCGGTTTTTATTAAGTCTGAATTGTTATTTTGGGCATTTAGAAAAGGCCCACAAACTGTGAACAAATAATGGAAGGATGGTGAGTGGCTCAGAGGGGAACTAGCACATCTTGGTGTTCCCTTTTATCTGCTGCCCCTGAGCTTTTAGGTGTCAGAGGCTACAGGTTTGGAAGGTGCTGTCAAAGGAGGGTCGGTGAGTTATTCTGGATGGTACAACTGCTGACATTGTGTTTGCAGGAGTGAGTGCTGGAGGTAGTGAGTGGGCTCCTTTATCCTGATGGTGTCAAGCTTCTGGAGTGTTGTTAGAGTTGCATTCATCCAGGCAAGTGGGGAGTATTCCATCACACTGTCGGTCCTAAATGGTCTACCCAAAATCCTAACACTGTGACATCTGGTTCTGGACTTACTCTATGCTGTGCAGTCTTCGATCAGTGACTTAATCTGATCTGCTGGAGCAACTTTCCCATTGTCCACTAGGAGGGGCACCAGAGCCACTTGTTTGCTCAAGATTATCCTCTTTTGTTAAATAAGTGTCTCACTGAGATGGAAACATCTGATGTGATTTTGCACAGACTCAGGAATCGAAGCTGTGGTCACGAATGGAGCTGCTCCCGTGACTGAGATTTGGAATTAACCATGGGAACATGCTGCTCCAGGATGTTGCAGAGTTCAGTCTACTTCCCTGGGGATGAATTCTTCTGTGGAGCCAGGGACTGAGGCGGGCATGAGGACCCATTGTGCCAGCTGAAGAGATTCCCAGCTGCCAATCAGAAGGCTACTTCCGTAGCGCACCGTTGGCGTGCTCCCTCAAATGGATTGGTTGGGACTGAAAGCTGGGGTCAGGTTGGGAATTAATCAGAAAATCCCAATGGAAATTCTACGAGAAAGTGGTCTCCAGCTCAGAGCAGGATCATTTTCATGTTCATTCATACCCTGCGCTCCAATATGAGTGGATGAGATGCCAAAGGGGATGGAAGAGCAGGGGTAAAGACCCAAAACCCACCATCAACAACCTCCTTACTTCACCTAATGACAGTGGAGTGGGAGTGGGGCACAGTTCAGAGGAAATATGTTCTGAGGTAGCCTCCCATTTTAACTCATTTTATTCTATTGGCACCACATACACCTTCTCAAACATCCCCTCCCTCCACCATCGATGCTCAGTAGCAGCAGTGTACTATCTACAAGATGCACTGCAGAAATTCACCAAAGATCCTGAGACAGCACCTTCCAAACCCACGACCACTTCCATCTAGAAGGGCAGTAAATACTTGGGAGCAAGAAAGCCACCATTTTCACCATCACCTTCTCAAGGGGCATCTAGTGAAGGGCAATAAATGCTGGTCCAGCCTGCAACACCCAATTCTCAAGAGAAAAAAAAGTGATTGGTTCATAGACAAATTTGTTCTAAAAGCTGTTCGTTTTTAAGTTTGTGTTGTGATCGGCCCTTAGTAATCCATCAAAGATATTATGACCCACTGGGGTAGTGCTATGTAAATGAAGCCCTGCTATGTTAGCACAAGGGAAGGGTGCTGAGTGAACTGATGCAGTTGAGGCACTTCTTTCTAGGATGTTAAAACAGGAGGCTCCTGGGGTAGTAGATCTGTTAGTGTTAATTTTTTAAAAAGGTTTCATTCGAATGGACAGAAGTAAATGCAGCCCATCGATTCATTCACACTAGCAAACCAAGTGTTAGTTATTTTCATGTGTGTTCTCTGTAGTAAAAGACTGAGCATTTCTTTTTTAAGGTATACACAGTGCCCCAATTATACCAGACTTTCAAAATCAAGGTCAATAGAAAACATAGGCCAGATTTCTGCACAAGACGAGAATTGGTACTTATTATAAGTAATTAGACTATAGTTATAAATAAATGGAAAGAAATCATTGATAGAAACAACTATCGAAAAACTCTAATCCCCTTATACACTACCTTTTTACATACGCACAGAGATACAAACAAATAAAGGAAATAGATTATTGATGAAAGTAGAAAACATTAGAAGCCTTTGCTTCCCAACTCCGATGTTGAGATGATCCTATTTCGCATCCAGATGTCTTTCTCTGGAAGTTTCCACTGGATTGTAAGAAGTACAAAGTGACTGATTCACGTGGAAAATGGCTGATTTACCAATTCAAAAGTTACAGGTTCACAGCAAAAACTGGTGGAAAGGTAATTGGTTTACTTCAAGTCTAAACTCTGTCTTTTACTACAGAGAACAGACATGAAAATAACTAAGATAACAAGGTGTAGAGCTGGGTGAACACAAGCAGGCCAAGCAGCATCAGAGGAGCAGGAAAGCTGACGTTTCAGGCCTGGA
>NC_063338.1:92254058-92257626 GCF_021869965.1 Rhincodon typus
TCTGAGGAAAGGTCACCGGACCTGAAATGTTAACTCTGTTTTTTCCTTCACAGATGCTGCCAGACCTGCTGAGCTTTTCCAGCAATTTCTGTTTTGTTTCCCAGTGATTCCAGTTTTGCTCGGGCTCCTTGATGCCACACTCAGTTGAATGCAGCCTTGATGTTGAGGGCTTATCATCTCTGAATTTCAGCTCTTTTGTCCATGTTTGAACCAAGGCTGTAAAGAGGCCAGGAGCTGAGTGGCCCTGGCGGAACCTAAATTGGGCATCATTGAGCAGGTTATTGCTGAGCTTAATGACCCAAGCTTACACTTAATGACCCAACCTCGACTGCCCTTGTGGTAAAGAATTCTGCAGATTTACTACCCTCTCAGAGGAAAAAGTCCTCCTCATCTCTGTCTTACATCTGTGATTCCTTACTCTGAGATAATGTCCTCTGGTCCTAGACTCTCCCACAAGGGGAAACTGCACCTACCCTATCAAGCCAACTTAGCATCTCATATGTTTCAGTAAGTCAGTTCGAAACTTAGTTGAGTACAAGCTGAACTTACACAACCTCTCCTCATAAGACAGTCCCTCCATACCTGGTATCAGCAAAGTGAACCTTAACTGGATGGTCTCCAACAGCAGCATGTCTTTCTATGTATAAGGGGCCCAAAACTGTTCATGGTATTCCAGCTGTGTTCTGACTTAGCTTTGCACAGTTTTGGCAGAACTTTCCTAGTTCCTCTCGATGTTTATGTCAAGTAATATGTCAGCAGTCTGTGTAGTGATGTGATGACGATATCAGGGTCAAGTAATTAAGTAGAATGCACTGGGAAGGCTCTTTAAGAGAGTGCATCTATAAAACTGTCACTAAAGAGTTCTTGGAGAAAACCCCTTGAACTCCAGCAACAGAAACTTGTGAGACTAAATAATATTGAACCCCAAACTTGTGACAAAACAATCACAGTCTTTCTCACAAGCCTTCTGGGTTCTGTATTTATATTTTGAGATTTCCCCTCCACACTCAGCTCGAGCTCATCAAGCTGTTATACGTTAATGATCGCTGACTGTGCAACCTTTTGGGCCGCGATGAGATTACTGGTGTTTCACCCGGGCTGCCCACTCCAAGAAAGGGGTCCTGGGCCTTTGTAAATTCATCCAACCTCAGGTAGTCTTCAGCAGATTTCAGCACAGGACTCATCTGCACATTGGGATGGATTTTCAAAGGAATGTCACTCCCGTGAGCAATCTTTTTTTTGTGGTAGAAGGACGTTCCACGTTTCTGAGCGGAGATTCCGGTCATGCTCTTTTAACAATCTGCAGCGGTACTCCACTCTGATAGCTCTCCTGAAATATGGAACTGTCCAGGGCACATCCTACTTTACACAGCATTCTCTAATTGAAAGGTCTTCACAGCCACTCTGACAGATGCTGACAAAGAGTAAGCACAAAAGTGATGTGTGGTGCTATGCTACGTAGAAGGTAAGGGGTATGGTGCCAGGTAGATAGGGTGCTGGGTGTGTACAGTGCCAGGTGGGTATAGTGCCATAGATAGGGTGCTGGGTAGCTATAGTGCCAGATAAATAGGAGGCCAGATGTGTATAGTGGCAGCTGGGTATAGTGCCAGGTAAGTAGAGTACCAGGTGGGAATAGTGTCAGGTAGATAGGGTGCCAGGTGGGCATAGTGTCAGGTAGATAGGGTGCCAGGTGGGTATAATGTCAGGTAGGTAGGGTGCCAGGAGTGTATAGTCCCAGGGTACCAGATATATAGGCTGCCATTTGGTCTGGGTATCAGGCACGTAGGGTGGCAATAAGTGATGGGGTAGGGTACCAGGGTTAGGATGCCAGATGAAAAGTATAAGTAGGGTGCTAGCTGCGTAGGGGATAAATTGCCAAGTGGGTAGGATACTAAGTGGTTTGAGGATAAGGCGCCTAATGGAAAGGGGCCAGATAAGTGATGCAGCACTTAGAGTAGGTTAGAGCTGGGTGGGAGGTCTGATGGGGCATAGGCAGGGGCAAGGGAGGTGCCTCTCCACTCAGACAGCTGGAGGATGGATGTGGGGATTCGGGTTGGATGTGATGGCAGGATGATGGAGAGTGTTCAGGACCATTCTGACGAGGTTGATTTTTCTTTTTATTTATTCACTTGTGAGTATAAATGGGAATTACTGGCTGGACCAGCATTTATTGCCTGTCCCTGGTTGCCCTTGAGACAATGGTTGTGAGCTGCTTTCTCGAACCTCTACAGCCCATTTGGTATTGGTACACCTGCAATGCCCTTGGGCAGTGAATTCCAGGATTCTGACCTAGCAACACTGAAGGAACGGTGATATATTTCTAAGTCAGGATGGTGAGTGGCTTGGAGGGGGACTTGCAGGGTGTGGTGTTCCCATGTATCTGCTACCGTTGCCCTTCTAGATGGAAGTGGTTGTGGGTTGGGAAGGTGCTGTCTGAGGATCTTTGGTGATTTCTGCAGTGCATCTTGCAGATAGTGCACACTACTGCTACTGAGCGTCGGTGGTGGAGGGAGTGGATGCTTGTGGATGTGGTGACAATCAAGCAGGCTGCTTTGTCCTGGATGGTGTCAAGCTTCTTGAGTGTTGTTGGAGCTGCATCCATCCAGGCAAGTGGGGAGTATTCCATCACACTCCTGATTTGTGCCTTGTAGATGGTGGCCAGGCTTAGGGGAGTCAGGAGGTGAGTTACTCGCCACAGTATTCCTAGCGTCTGACCTGCTCTTGTAGCCACTGTTTTAATGTGACAGGTCCAGTTGAGTTTCTGGTCAGTGATGATTCCTAGGATGTTAATAGTGGTGGATTCAGTGATGGTAACACCATTGAATGTCAAGGGGCAGTGGTTAGATTGTCTGTGTTTTGATGATGGTCATTGCCTGACATTTGTGTGGCATGAATGTTACTTGCCACTTGTCAGCCCAAGGCTAGATATTACCCAGGTCTTGCTTCTTTATCGGTGGAGTCATAAATGGTGCAGGTCAATGTCAAATCATCAGAGAACATCTGATGTTATGATGGAGGGAAGGTCATTGATGAAGCAGCTGAAAATGGTTGGGCTGAGGACACTACCTGAGGAACTCCTGCAGAGATGTCCTGGAGCTGAGATGACTGACCTCTAACAACCACCACCATTTTCCTATGTGTCAGGAATGACTCCAACCAGCAAAGAGCCTTTCCCTTGATTCCCATTGATTCCCATTTTACTCAAGTGCATTGATGGACAAATGCGACCTTGATGTCACTCTCACCTCACCTCCAAAATTCAACTTTTCTTGCTCGAACCAAGGCTGTAATGAAGTCGGGAACTGAGTGGCCCTGGCGGAACTAAAATCGGCGTCACTGAGCAGGTTATTGCTGAGCAGGTAGCTAAAGTGAATGTTGCTGTTTTGGAAGATGAGTCTGGGGAGTTAATTGTGGGGAACACAGAAATGGCAGAGTCAGTTAATCACTATTTTCCCCCAGTTTTCACAGTGGAGGACAATAGTACCATCCTAATAGTAAGAGATATTGCAGAGCTTATTGAAAGGGAGGAACTTAGAACAATCATCATTACCAGGGAAAATGTTCTGAG
>NC_063338.1:92257636-92268494 GCF_021869965.1 Rhincodon typus
GGTAAGACCATATGGGGTTAGTGGTAATTTATTAGCTTGGATACAGGATTAGTTAACCAACAGAAAATAGAGTGTCAGGATAAATGGGTCTTTTTTCTGGTTGGGAAGACATAACTAGTGGAGTGACACAGGGTTTGGTTCCTCGGGCCTCAATTATTCACAATCTGTATTAATAACTTGGATGCAGGGATAGAATGCAACAGTGTGGGTTCAACTCACCCGTTGGCTGAGATTTCCATGAAGGACTCTTCTTTATCTCTCCCCTCACCTGAGGTGTGGTGACCCTCAGGTTAAACCACCACCAAACACCTCTGTCTCTCGGAGATAGCAAGAACTGCAGATGCTGGAGTCCGAGTCGATCAGTTCTGATGAAGGGTCCCGACCCAAAACGTCAACTTTCCTGCTCCTTTGATGCTGCCTGACCTGCTGTGTTCCTCCAGCTCTACACCTTGTTGGATCTCTCTCTCTCTCTCTTAATGTGGCAGCAGCTCTGTGGTCTGGCAAGATTATGGCGACTTTATCTTTTTTAAAATGTACTATGGCCGAATTTGCAGATGACACTAAAAGAGGTGAGTAGATAAGTCGCAATGTAAAATAAGTTATTTACAAGTGGATATGGATAAATTTGGCGAATGGGCCAAAATTAGGCAGATGAAGTTTAAAATGGATAAGTATGAGATTATCCATTTTAGTCAAAGGAATAGAAAGAAAATTATCCAAATGGATAGAAATGTCAGAGTGCAGAGGGATATGGAGACCTCAAGCATAAATTGCAGAAAATTAGTATGCAGGTACAGCAGGTAATAAGGAAAGCAAATGGAATTTTGACATTTGTTGCTAAAGGAATATGGTATAAAAGTAGGGAGGCATTGCTGCAACTGTACAAGGCATTAGTGAGTCCACACCTGGTGTATTGTTTACAATTTTGGTCCCCTTACTTGAGGAGAAATGTGGGGAAGGATGCTCTTGCTCTCGAGGGAGTGCAGCGAAGGTTTACCAGGCTGATTCCGGGGATGGCGGGTCTGATGTATGAGGAGAGATTGACTAGGTTGGGATTGTTTTCGCTGTAGTTCAGACGAATGAGGGGGGATCTCATAGACAGTTATAAAATTCTAACAAGACTGGACAGGGTAGGTGCAGGGAGGATGTTCCCAATGGTGGGTGTGACCAGAACCAGGGGTCACAGTCTGAGGATTTGGGGTAGACCATTTAGGACGGAGATGAGGAGACATTTCTTCACCCAAAGAGTGGTGAGCCTGTGAAATTCATTCCCACAGGATGTAGTTGATGCCAAAACATTGAATGTATTCAAGAGGCGGCTAGGTATAGCATTTGGGGCAAATGGGATCAAAGGTTATGGGGAGAAAGCAGGATTAGGCTACTGAGTTTGACGATCAGCCATGATCATGAAGAATGGTGAAGCAGGCTCGAAGGGATGAATGGCCTCCTCCTGCTCCTATTTTCTACGTTTATATGTTACGTTGGAGGCAGTTCAAAGGAGGCTCATTAGATTGATTTCACAGATGAGGGGTTTGTCTTATGAGGAGCGATTGAGCAGGTTAGGCCTATCTTCTCTGGAGTTTAGAAGAATGAGAGGAGATCAAGGGGATTAACTAAGCAGCTGTAGACAGGATGTTTCCTCATGTGGAGCAATCTAGAATAAGAGGTCACAGTTTTAGGATTAGGGGTGGCAGATTTAAAACAGAGACAGGGAGAAATTACTTCTCTCAAAGGATTGTGAATCTGTGAAATTCACTGCCCCAGTGTGAGGTGGATGCTGGGATATTGAGTCAATTTAAGGAGGAGATATGCAGATTTTTAATTAGCAATGGGGTGAAAGGTTACAGGCAGTGGGCGAGAATGTGGAGTTGGACCAAGATGAGCTTAGCCACGATCATATTAAATGGTGGAGTAGGCTTGAGGGGCTGAATTGCTGACACCTGCTCCTAGTTCTTACATTTTTGTTGTAAGTGTTATTTGAAAACACTGTTAATAACACTTTCCATAACTTTCCTGATGATTGAGAGTAGACTGATGGAACAGTTATTGGCCAGCTTGGATTTGTCCTGCTTTTTGTGGACAGGGGACATAGCTGAACAATTTTCCACATTGTCGGGGAGATGCCAGCGTTGTGACTGGACTGGAACAGCTTGGCTAGGGGAGCGGCAAGTTCTGGAGCACAAGTCTTCAGTACTATTGCCAGAATGTGGTCAGGGCCCGTAGCCTTCGCAATATCCAATGTCTCCAACTGTCTCTTGCTTTCACAAGAAATGAATCAAATTGGCTGAAGACAACCAGCACTTCTGGCTGAAGATTGCTATGAATGCTTCAGCCTTGTCTTTCACACTGATGTGCTGGACTCTTCCATCATTGAGGATGGGGATATTTGTGGATCCTCCTCCTCCAGTGAGTTGTTTAATTGTCCACCACCATTCACGATTAGATATAGCCACAATGCAAAGCTTAGATCTGATCCATTAGTTGTGGGATCACTTAGCTCTGTCTACCATTTGTTGCTTACCCTGTTCGGTGTGCAAACAGCCCTGTTTGGTGCCACCTCATCAGGGATGCCTGGTGCTGCTCCTGGCATGCCCTCCTGCACTCTCCATTGAACCAGGGTTGATCCCCTGGTTTGATAGTAATGGTTGAGTGGGGGATATGCCGGGCCATGAGGTTACAGATTGTGCTGGAGTACAATCCTGCTGCTGTTGATGGCCCACAGCGCCTCATGGATGCCCAGCCTTGAGTTGCTCGATCTGTGCGAAGTCTGTCCCATTTAGCACGGTGATAGTGCCACACAACACGTTGGAGGGAATTCTCAATGTGAACGTGAGACATCGTCTCCACAAGGACTGTGCGATGGTCACTCTTACCGATACTGTCATGGACAGATGCATCTGCAGGCAACAGATTAGTAAGGATGTGGTCAAGTATGTTTTTCCCTCTTGTTGGTTCCCTCACCACCTGCCACAGACCCAGTCTAGCAGCTATGTCCTGTAGGACCCGACCAGATGCTGCTGGGTCACCCTTGGTGGTGGACATTGAAATCCCACACCCAGAGTACATTGTGTGACCTTGACACTTTCAGAGCTTCCTCCAAGTGTTGTTCATGAGGAATGTTCATTCAACAGCCGAGAGAAGACATACGCAATAATCAGCAGGAGGTTTCCTTGCTCACGTTTAACCTGAAGCTAAGAGACTTAATGGGGTCCAGAGTCAATGTTGAGGACTCCTAGGGCAACACCCTCCTGACTGTATTTCCAAAAGCTGCTAGACTAGACGAGGAGGATTTTATTTTTTCTCTCAGAGGTAATGAATCTGTAGACTTCTGTATCTTAGAGGCCTGTTTTGTCTTGGTTGTTAAGCACATATAGGGTTGTGAAGGCAGATTTTTAATCATTAAAGGAAGAAAGGTTACGGGAAAATAAGGAAAGTGGAGTTGATAATTAGATTAGGCACGATCAAATCAAGTGACAGAAGAATTCAATGGGCCGAATGGTTTACTTCTGCTTAGGGAGGGTGATGATGTTGTCTGGTTAAAGTATGATTCTATAAGTATGACTACATCAGGCTGTTACTTGAGAAGTCTGAGATGACAATGCTGTCACAAGCTCCCAGTTGTTGGTAAAGTAGACTTTGCAGGGTAGACAGGGCTGAGTTTTCCATTGTTAATTCCAGTGCCTAGGTCAATGCCTGGCATCTGGGTTCATTCCTTCCTTGGCACTTTCCAGCAGTTTGTTACAATGATGTGGCTTGCTCGGTCATTTCAAAATCAACCACATTGCTATCTGGAGTCCCATATAGATCAGACGAGGTAAAAATGGCAGAATTTCTTTCTCCAAATGGTTTTGTGATCATTTAATGCCAAATTTTGTTGAAATCAAATTCCATCATCCAGTTGTGGTTGGATTTGAACCTACCCAGATCCTTGGGATATTTCCTGGGCATCTGGACTATTTGTCCATTGACTATACCACTAAGGCATTGCACTCCCACACACGCACTTTCTCAGTATTGACAATGAACATGCAGGAGTGAATCCAAATTTTCACACAATTCCACACAGATAAAGTTTAAAATGTCCCAGCCTTACAAATTGTATAGCTTTTCCTTAAAAAATGTTTTGCAAAATTATCTGGGGAGAACTGGAAACGCACATATCTTGTCTGGTCTGAATTAGCAGATTGTTCAGGAAGAATTCTTTCTCCTTAAATAGAACCTCATGTATTTAATGACATGTTGTACATAGAACATATTACAGAGAGAAACTACAGGCATGGGAAGAAAAAGGAATTGATCTGGAATTAAGATGCAGTTGGAAAATTGGCATGGATGGGATACAGATTTCTGTCTGTAACTACAATTTGACTTGGTAAAACAGAAGCATCTCAGAAACTTTCTTTTCAAAGGAAAATATGTCCTTATCAACTTCATTTGCAGGCTGTCACAGGCAATTCCTATCAGCAACTCCACCCTTTCTCTTACCTCTGACCCACGAACACATGAAACACATACAGCATAGCCAAAAACATGACACATGCATCTTCACACACGTAGACATTCCAACCAGGTTTGCACATGTGATACAAACACAAATACATGATGCATACATACGCAACCACATGACAAATACATGACGCACGTGCAAACACATGATCCATACACACAGGTACACTTGTGCACATACTTGCTGACACGTGTGACAGACAAGAACAGTGTACACACCCATGCAGTCACAACCATGCACACATACATGGTGCACTTATGCACAAAAATCACATAGATAAATGACACACACACACACACACACACAAAAGCATGACACAAATGCATATGCACATGATACACACTGAGGCACAATTACATGTTCACTCTGACACACACAGCCCCGCACATTCTCATGCATAAACTCAAACAAACACTTGTCCCACGCTCATGTGCACACACTCATGAACAATCACACACAGACATACATACAAACACATACGCACACACAAACACACACTCACACAAGCACACACACACACACACACACACACACACACAAACACAAACACACACAAACACAAACACACACACACACAAACTCAAAAGCACACACCTACTCTCACACGCACACAAGAAATAAATGCAAATGTTTTGGGCTTCTTATCAAATGTATGTGCTATGCATACCACTTGCGATTTCTGTCAATCCGGCCTTATTTAAGATTTCACCTCTCCTCTTGTTTTTCAGGTCACAGATTAATGTTTAAGCTGTTCAGTCAGTGGGAAGCCAAGGAGGTCCACTTTCTCAAAAGGTTCTTGTGCATCACACACCTTTTGAATAATGCACCACCCCCCCAACACGTTTATTTAAAACCCACACCTCTGTCGCCCGCACCAGTTTGAAATGAAGTTGTTTGTTCATTGCCACAGTTGTCTAATTGCAACAAGCTTTGAGTTCTCAGGCTGTGTCTTTCGTGAGATTTCCTCCATGTCTTGCCTAAGTTGTAACAAAGTAGGTCATAGAAGCGTGGGGCTTGCTTTCCTGCAGCCTCCACCTGGCAGGGAAGAAGCTCAGCAGGGTTTAAGGCTCACGGTTAATGTCTTCTCAATGCAGGTTGCCAATGGGAGTTTTCAGCAATTGCATCGCTCCTCTCCCATCCAACCACAGTGCCTGGTCAGTCACAAGCAGAGGCTCAGCTGGCTGCGGGTGGTGCATTTCTTGCATTGGACCACGCAGCACCAGTGGAAGCGGCACAGGCAGTTCTCCTCCACCACCACCGTCTGCTCCCTGTAACCCCTCCCGCAGCACAGCAGATCACAACCGCTCACATCCAGCGCCGTGCTGTTGCAGGTCCTGCCCCGGGTGCCAGGCGAGCCAGTCTTGCGGTTGGGCAGGCAGAAATCGGGAGAGTTGGCGGAATACACCAGGTCGTGCTTGTCGGGGGGCTTGATGTTCTGACCGACTGGGATGAGGCTCTTCCCGTTGTTGCCTCCCATCACTTTGAAAGCGCCATTGAAGCGATCCAGGAGCCTGGTGCCCACTTCACGAAGATTAGGCATTTTCTTCCAACACGTCCTGAGGGTGCAAGAACCCGAGAGTCCGTGACATTTGCATTCGGTTCTCATGTAATTCTTCACAGCCTACAGCCCCGGAGAGCAAAAAAAACCAACAACAGATAGATTGGCAAGATAAAACTCACTGGAGAATTCATTCTAATAGCTACAGGCAAAGGATTGTCAGGCTCTATCAGAAGAAACCTCACCTTGGTTACAAACCCTACTGTATTAACCAACATTAACACTCTAAGCCGCTGTCAGAAATGTTTTTAACCAAAGTTTAATCGTGGTTTGCTAATTAAAAACCAAAGGAGTGAAATCCAGGGATCCAGCATAGTGAAGGGTTAGGATCCAACAGAAATAAGTGAGCTCCCTATCCCTCTCCACCCCAGGCTGTGACTATTTAAGACTCAGATAGAGATTAGACTCATAGCCTGCCTGGGCCAGCTCTCTCCAAGAATTTAATAAAATATTTTTCCACGGGATGTGTGAATTGCAGGAAAGGTCAGTTTTCCTAATTGACATTGAACTAAGTGTTTGACTCAGCCATTGAGACTACAAGACCATAAGATATAGGGGCAGAATTTTAGGCCATTCGGCCAATTCTGTCTGCTCATCCATTCAATCATGGCTGACATGTTTCTCAACCCCATTCTCCTGCCTTCTCCCCTTATCCCTCAATCCCCTTACTGTGGTTATTTTCGCTGGTTTCTAAAATCATGAGGGGCGTGGATAGGGTGAATAGCCAAGGTCTTCTTCCCAAGGTAGGGGAGTCCAAAACTAGAGAACATAGGTTTAAGGTGAGAGGGGAAAGATTTAAAGGGTCCTAAGGGGCAACTTTTTCATGCAGAGGATGGTGCGTGTGTGGAATGAGCTACCAGAGGAAGTGGTTAGAGTTGGTACAAATACAACATTTGAAAGGCATCTGGATGGGCGTATGAATAGGAAAGGTTTAGAGGGATATGGACCAAACTCTAGTAAATGGGACTGGTTTAATTTAGAATATCTGGTCAGCATGGACGAGTTGGACCAAAGGGTCTGTTTCCGTGCTGTACAGTTCTATGACTCTGTGGCTTTGATCAAGAACCTATCCATCTCTCTCTTAAATATACTCAATGACTTGGCCTCCACAGCCCTCTGTGGCAATGAATTCCATCCTTAACCACATTGCAAGAAGCTACAGGAAGGCCAAGCTAGGTAGGGACGGCAGATTTCCTTCCCTTAAGGATGTTAGGGAACTAGATATGTTTTTACAAAGGTCAGTGATAATCCTTTGAGGCTAGTGTTATATTTTAGACTTAATTGAATTTGAATTCCACAAGTTACCATGGTGTGATTTTAACCCATATCCCCAAAACATTACCCTTTCAATAACTTGGCTACTATCACTGAGACCAGCTTTCATATCCATAGGAACAGGAAGAGGCCATTTAGCCCATCAAGCCAGGTCCCCATTTAATACGATCATGGCTGATCAAACACATTGTTGCCTCTTACCCACGCTTTACCCACACTTTCATATCATTAGTCTTGGAACATGTATCATTCTTTACCTTAAACAAACTCAAACACTGAGCTTCCATGGCCATCTGGAGCAAAAATAATAGGACTTAAGCTCCACCAGTTACCCTAGTGGGATCTGAACCCATTTGAAACAAATGCAGAGAACGCTGGAGCAACTCAGCAGGTCTGGCAACAACTGTGGAGCGAAAGCAGAGTTAATGTTTCAGTTCCAGTGACCCTGCCCTGTCTTCAACATATATCCCACCTCTCTGCAGCTCCCATCACTTCTGAAGAAGGGTCACTAGACTCAAAAAATTCACTCGGTTTGCTCTCTCCACAGGTTGGTGAATTTCCACTACAATTTGTGTTTTTGTCTCAAGCGAACTAGCCCAGTGGCATTACCACCATGTCATCATCTCCCTACAGTACAGACAGAGGCCATTCAGCCCATCACGTCTGCACTAGCCCTCCGAAAAGCATCCTACCCAAACCTACCCCATTGCCCTAACTGCACAGTTCCCATGGCCAACCCAACTAGCCTGCTTATCTTTGGGCTGTGGGAGGAAACCGGAGCACCCGGAGGAAACCCACGCAGACACGGGGAGAATGTGCAAACTCCACACAGACAGTCGCCCAAGGCTGGAATTGAACTAGGGTTCCTGGTGCTGTGAGGCAGCAGTGCTAACCATTGCCTAGAGAATTCCAGTTTAGGCATGATGTACCAAGTTCCGTGGTTCTATGAAAATGTATAATATTCCTTATCTAATTTTCATAAGGGTCTCTACAACGATGGTCTGATGGATCAGGTTAACTTTTGCACTAGATTACTTTCGCTGGTCAAAACTTGTTATGGCGTGGGTGAGAATCCTATTCATCACTTGCTGGGCTCAGGGCAGGAAGAGATTTACCAAGAATTTACCAACACAGTAGCTGACCATTCAAACCAATTGGACATTTACGCTACACTCAAGCTCCCTCCCCTCTTCACCTCACCCTATCAATATATGTTTCCATGTTTTTCTCCCTCATATCTTTATCCAGCTACTCCTCTAAAGTGCCTATGTTATTCAGCAGTGAGTGAGGGCAGCAGGGACCCCGGTTTGATGCCCCCCTCAGGCACATCCTTCCCGTGTCTGCGTGGGTTTCATCCGGTTTCCTCCCACAGTACAAACGTGTGCAGGTTAGGTGGATTGGCCATGCTAACTTGCTCCAGGGATGTGCAGTTTAGGTGGGTTAGTCATGGGAAATGCAGGGATTGGTTGGGCGGGAGTTGTTGTGGACTCGATGGGCTGAACGGCCTACTTCCATACTGTAGGGATTCTGTGAGTCCCTTATTTTCATCTCCCTCTGGAGGTTCTATGGGTTCCCTGTTGAATTGATTAGTGACTGTCATACAGTGATGGGCATCCACTGACACCTACTGAGATATGCACACAGCAAAGACAACAGTTCAGTGAAACGGTGGAGCCTTTTGTGTCAAGATTACTGTGAAGGTCTTTACAGTTGAATATCCTGATACCTCTCACCAATATTGGTTGATGGATTAAGAGCGGGCTGAAGTCTGGAGGTCGATGCATCACTGTGGGTGTTACTAACAGGCACTACAGTGCATGCACAATCACAGTGGTGCTACAGTACAGTAGGAGGCCATTCAGCCCATCATGTCTGCTCCAGATCTTCAAACTAGCATCATTATGTAGTGTTAATCTCCAGCTTTGCCCCTTGAACATTATTTCTGTCCAAATCATCATCCAATACCCACTCGTAGCCCTCAATCGAACCTGCCTCCACCATGCTCCCAGGCAGTGTATTCCATACGCTGCCTATTGGCTGTGTGAAGATGCTTCTTTATCATACTGCGTTTGCTTCTTTTGCAAATCAATTTAAATCTGTTTCCTCTGGTTCTTCTTCCTTTTATGAATGGGAATAGTTTCTCCCTATCTAGACTTCTAATAACTTTGTAAATCTCTATCAAATCCCCTCCCAGCTTTCTTCTCTCCAAGAAGAACTGCCCAACTTCTTCGACCTCCCCTCACAACTGGAGTTTCTCATTCCTGAAACCATTCTCGTAAACTACAGCTCTCTCCAATGTGTTCAAATGTTTCCTATAATGTAGTACCCAGAAGCATATACAATATTCCAGGTGAGTCTCACAAATATTTTATTCAAGTTCAACATCACCCTATTGCTCTTGTACCCTCTGTCCCTGTTAATAAAGCTGAGAACACTATGCTTTACTAATTGATCTCTCCCCCTGTTCTGCCACCTTCAGTGATCTGTGCACATATATACCCAGCTCCCTCTGTTCCTACAGCCCCTTTAGAATTGTACCCTCAATTTTATGTTGTCCTTCAGTGTTCTTCCAACCAAAATGCATCGCTTCATACCTCTCTGCATTGAACCTCATCTGCTCTTATCTGCCCAATCCACCAATTTATGTTAATGTCCTTTAGGAGTTCCACACTGTCCTCCTCACAGTCTATAATTCATCCAAGTTTTATGTCATCTGCACATTTTGAAATTGCCCCTGCACACTAAGATCCAGGTCGCTAATATAGATCAAGAAAAGCAAGGGTCCCAATATTGACCTCTGGGAAACTCCACTAGGAATTTCCCCCTGGCCTGAAAAATATCCATTGACCATTACTGTTTGCTTCCTATCACTCAGCCAATTTTGTATCCATATTGCTACTGTCCCTGTTATTCCATGAGCTTCTTCCCTAGCTCCAACCTAATCGATTGTGTCCTTGAACCATCCAAAACCTCCTCTTTCTCCGGCACTGCAATGCCATCCTCAACCAATACTGCCAGTCCTTGGCCCCTTTCCCTCCTCTTCTACCTATTCAAGCGTAACGCTTTCATTCATTCATTCACAGGAGGAGGGAGTCGCTGGCCAGGCCAACGTTTTTTTGCCCAGAGTCAACCACATTGCTGTGGGTCTGGAATCACAGACCAGGTCAGAACAGCAGGTTCCTCCCCTAGAGGACAGTAGTGAGCAAGTTGGGTGTTTATGGTCACCATGAGGAATTGGTCCTGTTTTGTTTTGCCCATTTTACTACCCTGGCTGCGTGGTCTTTGGGAGGGGCATCATCACTCTCTGACTGCTACCTTCAAGCTAATTTTCTATCCAATTGGCTAGCCCACCCTGGATCCTATGTAATCTAACCTTACTAACCTGCCTACCATGTGGAAGGGGTAGTAGGAACTGCAGATGCTGCAGAATCTGAGATAACAAGGTGTAGAGCTGGATGAACACAGCAGGCCAAGCAGCATCAGAGGAGCAGGAAGGCTGACGTTTCGGGCCTAGACCC
>NC_063338.1:92268894-92356843 GCF_021869965.1 Rhincodon typus
CATGCGCTGCTGCATGGCTCTTCCCCACACGACTCTGGAGCTCACAGCCCATGCGCTGCTGCATGGCTCTTCCCCACACGACTCTGGAGCTCACAGGCCATGCGCTGCTGCGGGGCTCTTCCCGACACAGCTCTGGGGCTCACAGCCCACACCCTGCTGCATGGCTCTTCCCCACACTGTCTGGGGCTCACAGCCCACAGCCTGCTGCATGGCTCTTCCCCACACTGCTCTGGGGCTCACAGCCCACACCCTGCTGCATGGCTCTTCCCCACACTGCTCTGGGGCTCACAGCCCACAGCCTGCTGCATGGCTCTTCCCCACACTGCTCTGGGGCTCACAGCCCACACCCTGCTGCAGGGCTCACTGCTCTGGGGACTTGCTGCTGTCTCTGATGCTGAGGGGACAGAAGAAGAAGAGAAGAGAGAAAAAGAAGAGAGAAAAAAAGGAAAGGGGAAGAAAAAGAACGGGCGGAGCAGAAGAGCTCCAACAGGAGTGTCCTACTTTGGCTGCCATCTTACTCTGGGCACCCCCACTTCTGGAATATGGACACTTTTCAAGATATCACTATTTATTGTCCCAAGTTCTCTAGCTTCTACAGTAAATAATGATGCAAAATATTCATTTAGTATCTCATCCATCTTCTGTGGTTCCACACATAGATGACTTTATTAATCTTTAAGGAACACGACTCTCTCCCCAGTTATACTTTTGCCCTTAATGTTTTATAGAATCCGTTTGGACTTTTCTTAACTCTTTTTGCCAAAACTACCTCATGTTCCCTTTCTGCCCTCCTGATTTCCCTCTTGGGTATACTCCCACTGCCCTTCCACTCTTCGAAGGATTCACTCGATCCCAGCTGTCTTTCCCTGATAAATACCACCTGACCTGATATCTCTGTCTATTGACTCAGTGTCAGATTTTACATGGTTACACAATGATGAGCCCCAAGGCATGTTGCTATATCAAAGGTACTGTGTAAATACAACTTGTTGTTGTGTGTACTGTAGGTAACTGCCCAGCCTGTACGAAGGAGAAACTTTAGTTAGCACCTTTCATGACCTCAAAGGATCCCAGCAGGTTTGTTGTGTTATCAGAGGACAAGGGGGGAGAGGGGGAGGGAAGAAAGAACATTCAAAATTCAAGTCTCCAAAAAGCAGGAAGGATGCTTTAAGCAAGTTCAGTTGAACTATTGCAGGCAATCAAGAACTAGTAATCATTTTAAATGAATCCTTCACATCTGTCTTCATAAATTAGGATTGCTGGCAATTTCTAAATCAAATTATCTATGGAATCTAAAGTGAATGAGTGTGCGGTAAAGTGTGTCATGAAGAGAATTCAGTGCCTAGAGGCATCTTAAAACAGTCTGAATGCATGTTCGGATCATGAAGAAAATGGGAGAGGGACTGAGTGAAGCTCTGGTGAATGTTCCTGAGAGGGCAGTGGGTTTAGGAGTAGACAGAATCGGAGCCAGATTAATTCAAGGACAGCTAGAGAAGGGCAATACATTCTGGCTCAACCTGTGATGCCTATGCTCCATGAGTGAAATTAAAAATAATTACATTAAAAAATTGAGGAGTATAAGGTCTCACTCAACTTCCCAACCTAACCCACATTTCTCCGGTTCAAACCATTAAAACTGCAATGTTTTTATTCAGCTTTGTGCTCATGGGATGTGGGTTTTGCTGCCTAGTTGCCCTTGGTGTTGATGAGCTGCCTTCTTGAACTGTTGCAGTCACTGGAGAGTAGGTAGTTCCACAATGCTGTTAGGGAGAGTATTCCAGGCTTGTGGAACAGCGACACTGACGGACTGGTGACACGCTTCCAAGTCAGGATGGTGTGCGACTCGGAGGGGGGCATGCAGCGGGTGATATTCCAATGCAAATGCTATCCTTGTCTTTCTGAGCGCCGAAGTTCATGCGCTTGAAAGGTGCAGCTCACAAAACCTTTACACACTTTATTAATGACTTTTTTTAAAAAAAGAAAGTGAACTTGCATTTACATAGCACCCTTTGCAATTGCAAGATGTTCTACAGCATTCAGGAGTCAATTAAGTACTCCTCAAATGTAATCAACATTGTAATACTTAGACATTACAATTTTTACCACCATGTCTTAGCTTTAATAGACTGTTCCAGCAATAGTATTCTGCTTTATGGGGATATCCCAAATTTGCTCGAGGGCAGGCACCTTCCACGTGAGCATTAATTCACCCCTGATTCTCACTATTCAGATATACAGGTTGGCATCAAGATTTCTATTCTAGTGTGCTTAACATCCATAACATAGAGGGAACATGCTTGACAGCACTTCACCCCAGGAGCTGCGCCATATCAGCATAAATCTAATCAACCTCAAGACCACCAGAAGCTAGGAGCCTGCATAAAGCAATGGGTCACGCCTCACAAATCCACTGGAATCCTCTGTTTGATTAAACTCTGCATCAAAGTGAGATGAAAAGGAGCTGAGAATTAAAGGCAAGATAATTCACTGGAAGGAAAATACACCTAACAGCAGAATGGAGGTGGGGGAACTGAGAACAAGGATTCAATTGAGATGTTAGGGAAATTCTGGAATTTTGAGGACAGAGAGATGTGTAACTGTATCAGTGAATGTTCAGGGCTCTCACAGGCTCTTCCATCTGTACAGGCGAGGAGTTTGGCCAAAAACCCATGGGGGTTAACTCTCCATTCTGGAAACTTTTCTATTTTTATAGATAACCATTTTGAAAGAAAACATTTGTACCTATATCAAATCCATCAACCCATCCACTTATCTAGCTACCTATCCATCACTTATGCTTCTATCCATCCATCTATCAACTCATCAATCTATCAATCTATTTAGACAGGTTTTCATGTCTGCCTATTTACTTATCACTAGATGTTTGTGTTTAAGACATAAATACAAGTAGAACTGGGCAGATAAGTAGAGAGATAGGCAGATAGAGAGAGAGATTGGAGAAGCTGGGCCTGTAGAATTTCAAAGAATGAGAAGTGATCTCATTGAATTCTACAAAACACTTGAAAGGGACAAACTGAGTAGATGCAGGTGAAGTACTTCCCCTGGTTGGGGAGTCTAGAAACAGGAGATTTCAAAACAAGGGGGGAATGCCAGTGATGAGGAGAAATTTCTTCTCACAGAGAATAAAGAATCTTTGAAATTGTATACCCCAGAGAGTCATCGAGAATGGTTAAGGTAGGGACTGACAGATTTCTGAATCCCAATGACACAAATGGATATGGGGATTGTACAGAAAATGGCATTGATCATGGCCTGATCTGCCATGATCATACTGAATACTGGAACTAGCTCAATGGGCTGAATGGCCTCCCTTTGCTCCAATATTCCTATAGGTTGTTAAACAGGGATAAATATAAAAAAGGAAGATTTGCATTCCACAGTTTCACAGATGCCAAAGGGTTTTGCTGTCAATGAAGGATCTTTCAAAGTGTTGTCAAGATTGTAATATGGCACCTCAATTTGTACACAGCAAAATCCCAGAGAGTGTAATGATGATGATTACCCAATAGCCTATACTTTGGCAATGTCAGTCAGCACAGAACCAAAAACAAAATTGCAGTTGCTGGAAACGCCAGACAGAAAATCAGAAATTGTTGGGAAAATTTGGCAGGCCTGGCAGCATCTGTGGTGAGAAAGCAGAGTTAACGTTTCGGGTCTATGATCCACCTTCAGAGCTGAGGGTACCTGGGAAAAGATTGGTATGTATGCTGAAGAGGGGTAGGGGCGATTAGAGGGGTGGGAGCAAATGACAGGTGGAGATGGAGCCCAGACAGAGAGAAAAACATTTGGGCAGACAAAGGACTGGCCAAAGGTCAGGATGAGAGAATGAAAAGATCTCATGGGAACTGTTAATAGCTGACAGTGGTTTAGGTCAGAAGTCATGTGACACCAGGTTATAGTCCAACAGGTTTTAGAATAGAGATAACAAGGTGTAGAGCTGGATGAACACAGCAGGCCAAGCAGCATCAGAGGAGCAGGAAGGCTGACGTTTTGGGCCTAGACCTCAGGTTTTAGAATAGAATCCCTACAGTGTGGAAACAGGCCCTTTGGCCCAACAAGTCCACACCGACCCACAGAGCATCCCACTCAGACCCATTCCCCTATAAACCCACCTAATCTACACATCCCTGAAAACTATGGGCAATTTAGCATGGCCAATCCACCTAGCCTGCACACCTTTGGACTGTGGGAGGAAACCGGTTTTTTATTTGAATTCACAAGCTTTCGGAACACTGCTCCTTCATCAGGTGAAGTGGCTTCATGTGACAAAGGAGCAGCGCTCCGAAAGCTTGTGAATTCAAACAAAACTTGTTGGACTATGAACAGAAGTTGCTGGAAAAGCTCAGCAGGTCTGGCAGCGTCTTTGAAGAAAAAAAATCAGAGTTAACGTTTCGGGTCCGGTGACCCTTCCTCAGAACACCGAAAACTGGACTGTAACCGGGTGTCATGTGACTTCTGACTTTGCCCACCCCAATCCAACACCGGCACCTCCATATCATGACATGTGGTGGTTGTTTGTGGTAGCTGCCCATGTGATGACAAGGAGTGATGTGTGGGGGGATTAGAGTAAGGACATGGGTAAAGATGCTCTGGCCCTAAAATTAATGAACCTTTACCCACTACTTTGCCCATCTTCAGCACTTCTGCATCTTCAGTCAGTGCACCTGAAGCATTCATTCTGCTTTCTCTCTGCTAACTGAGGTTACTGGAGATGTTGCCCTGCACTTCCTGGTAATAGCGCGCACTGGATCTTTTCTGTCCACCTGAGAGGGCCACAGTTTATGGCCAGACCTGAAAGACAGTCCCTTGCACGATGCTGTGCCCCCTCAGTAATGCACAGCATTGGTCTCCTGGGCTTTGTTCCCGAATCTCTGGAACAGAATTCTGAACGCACAAGCTGACTAACTGAGAGGCGAGAGTCTTTCCATTGAGCCAAGGTGGGCTCGGTTACTGAGAGGTTACACAGGGGCCCAAAAACACTGTGTTCTGAGAATTCAGGGTCCTGAAGCAGAGTCATACTGAACTCAAAACGTGAACCGTGTTGCTCTCTCCCTCCATGCTGCCAGACCCGCTGAGTTTTGTCCAGCAATTTCTGGCATTGTTCATAAAATTAACAAATCTGGAATGAGCCCAGAGTTTAGAGAATTTGAAACAGAAGTAAGGACATATAAGTGATTAAAGACAGGATTGATGGGTATAAGAGTTGACAGAAATGATCAAACTATGCATGGGACATGATGGGGCTGTGGTCATGTCATTTAAGGAATGTGGTTGGTCAGCATTGAATAATGTTGAATGGATGTTAATGTGTTAGATTAATATCTTGGGTTTACCTTCAGGGCTTGGGGAGTAAATTCATATCCCTGTAGTTTTAGTCTTCTTGGAAGGTTTAGCTGCTGCAAAGTCTCTGTCCCTTTGGGCAAATAAATAATAATCTATAACTGTGCAGCGTCCATCAGAGCAAAAGGATAAGTACGACAATCTGCCTGATCTTCATTTGGAGCCTCTTTCTGTGTCGCTGTTGGAAGACTGGAGCCTAGCCTGTGTTAGCCTGAGTTGCATTAGCCACCCACCTTGGCTCCCTCCACTGTCTGGGCAAATCTAGGTGCTTTAATCTGCTCCATCAATCTTCCCATACATCAATCTCAATGTAATAAAAACCAAAAGAACTGCGGATGCTGTAAATCAGGAACAAAAACAAAGTTGCTGGAAAAGCTCAGCAGGTCTGGCAGCATCTGTGGAGGAGAAAACAGAGTTAACATTTCGGGTCGGGTGACCCTTCCTCAGAACTGATGGTGGCTGGGGAAATGTCAGTTTATATGCAGAAAATAGGGAGGTGGGTGGAGTAGGGAGTAAATGATAGGATAGAGCCCAAAGAGAGAGAAACACAGTTGGACAGACGAAGGAGTTGCTAACGATCAGGCTGGGAGGGTGAGTATTTGTTAATGGGGACTGTTAGTGACTAACAACAGGGGGTGTGTAATGGCAGGCTATGTGGTAACAAGGCCTGGTGTGTGGGGTGGGGGGCTGGGACATGGGAGAGTTTAGGCCCTAAAATTATTGAACTCAATATTGAGTCCGGAGGGCTGTAGGGTCCCCAAGCGGAAAATGAGGTGTTGTTCCTCCAGCTTGCGTTGGGCTTCGCTGGAACACTGCAGCAAGCCAGAGACAGAGATGTTGGTCAGGGAGCAAGGTGGTGCAATGAAGTGGAAGGCAACAGGTAGTTCAGGGTCTTTTTTGTGAGCAGAACGTAGATGTTTTGCAAAGCTGTCGCCAAGTCTACACTTCGTTTCCCCAGTGTAAAGGAGACCATATTGTGAGCAGCGAATGCAGTAGACTAGATTCTGTGAAGTGCAGGTGAAGTGTTGCTTCACCTGGAAGGTATGTTCGGGCCCTTGGATAGTGGGGAGGGAGGAGGTAAGTGGACAGGTGTTGCACCTTCGCTGTTTGCAGGGGAAGGTGCCGTAGGGCTGTGGGGAGGTATTGGGGTTGAAGGAAGTGTGGACCACAATGTCCCGGAGGGAACGGTCCCTGCGGAAGGCGGATGGAATATGTGTCTGGTTTGGGCATCTTGCTGGAGATGGCGGAAATGGCATCTGATGATCTTCTGGATGTGGGTGCTGGTGGAATGGTAGGTGAGGATAAGGGGAACCCTATCGCTGTTGCGGGAGGGTAGAGAAGGGATGAGGGCGGAAGTGCGGGAGATGGGTCAGACCTGGTTGAGGGCCCTGTCGACAACGGAGCTGGGGAATCCTCAGTTGAGGAAGAAGGTGGACATTTCGGAGGCTCCCTTGTCGAAGTTGGCCTCATCTGAACATATGTGATGGAGACAGAGGAACAGAGAGAATGGGATGGAGTCTTTACAGGAAGTGGGGTGTGAGGATATATAGTCCAGGTAGCTGTGGAAGTCAGTGGGTTTGTAATGGATATTAGTGGCCAGGCTATCCCCAGAAATGGAAACAGAAATGTCGAGGAAGGGAGGGGAGGAGTCAGAGACAGACCAGGTGAAAGTGAGGGCAGGGTGGAAATTGGAGGCGAAGTTGATGAAGTTTTCCAATTCCAGACGAGAGAGGGAAGCAGCACCGATGATATCATCGATGTATCGGAGAAAGAGTTGTGGGTGGGGGCCAGAATAGGACTGGGACAAGGAATGTTCCACGTACCCCACGAAGAGACAGGCATAACTAGGGTCCATGCGGGTACCCATGGCAACCCCTCTTACCTGAAGTAAATGAGAGGAGGAGTTGACGTTATTGAGGGTGAGGACAAGCTTTGCCAAGCGGAGGAGGGTGGTGGTGGGTGGGGATGGTTCAGGTCTTTGCTCCAGGAAGAAGCGGAGAGCCCTAAGGCCTTTCTGGTGGGGAACGGATGTGTAAAGGGATTGCACATCCATGGTAAAGAGGAGGTGGCTCAATCACTCGGACGTAGATCATTCTCAACATGCCTTGCACTATAAGTGAGGAATGAAAGGATTCAATAGGGTACGGGTACGGGAATCTTCCATCTCCGGGTGAGACCAGAACTGGAGACCATCAGGTAACAGAATCACAAGAAAGATTTTATTTCCTTTATCCAGAGAGTGAAGACAATGTGGACCTTGCAGGGAGCAGTTGAGAAGAATAACATCGATATGTTTAAGATGAAGCTTGCTAAACATATTGTAGAGAAAGGAATAGAAAGATATAGAACTGTGGTGAGATAAATCAGGGTGGGAGGAAGCCCGTGTGTTGCATCAATACAACATGAACCAGCTGGGCCGAATGGCCGCTTTCTCTGCTGTAAATAATTTGAAAAGCTTTATGATGTGCTCCACCATACAATAAAGGTGAAGTGTTCAAATGACCCTAATAATAAGACTGCCCAACATGTAATTAATATATAAAGAAGGTCTTTTGCGTCATAATCACAGAGCACAGAGTGAGGCCATTTAGCACATCATATCTATATCAAATTGAGCCTAGGTCTCTACCCCTTTATGTCACAGGACAATACAGTTGCTAAGACATAACAGAGAGCGTCACAAACTCATTGTTTGATATAAGGATTTTTTTTTTATTCATTCACAGGATGAAGGCGTTGCTGGCCAGGCCAGAATTTATTGCCCATCCCTAACTGTCCAGAGGGCAGTTACGAGTCAACTACATTGTTGTGGGTCTGCAGTCACATGTAGGCCAGACCAGGTAAGTATGGCAGTTTCCTTCCCTAAAGGACATGAGTGAACCAGCTGGGAGTTTCCCCGACAATCAACAAAGGGTTCATGGTCATCATTAGACTCTTAATTCCAGGCTTTGTTTGTTGAATTCAAATTCCACCATCTGCCATGGCAGGATTCAAACCCAGCCCCCCAGAACATTACCTGTGTTTTTGGAGTAACAGTCCAGTGATAATGCCACTAGGCCATTGCATCCCCTGCATGATTTATCATTCGCTTATTTTCTATGAGCGCTTCTGTTGAGTCATCTGGTCTCAGATGTCTGGTAGTTATGGTAACTACGATTGGTAAAGGTGACTTGCCTGTGTCCTACACAATTAGCAAGTAATGGAGGGACCGAGTGATCGGTGTTACTCTGGCATGCATTGATGGGACAAATGCAGGAAAGAGTCTCAGGAGAAAGACTGACTTCCGTCCTTAGCTATTCAACCTGTTGAACCTCTTTTGTGATTCAGTTCATTGCTGACTTATCTGTACCTTCCTCCATTGACACTCCTGAGCTGGAGTCTGACGCTGGGGTGTAACAACAAGAATTGGTCAATTAAAATCTCTCGAGCCTATTTTGCCACCAAATAAAATCATGGGTGATCTTTAATCTAACCTGATAGACCAGCCTTTTCCCCCATCTCTTAATGAAGAGCCCTTTGGCCCATCGAGTCCATCCAACCTAATTCAATTTTTCAGCATTTGGCCCATAGCCTCAAATGTTGTGACATCTTAACTGGGTAATGTCACTGGGCTAGTAATCCAGAGACCAATGTAAATAATATAGAAATGTAGAAAATAGAAACAGGAGTAGACCATTTGATCCTTTGAGCTTGTTCTACCAATCAATATGATTATGGCTGATCATCAACTTATTATCCTAATCCTGCCCACCCCATATCCCATGATCCCTTTAGCTACATGAGCTATATCCACTTTGAAAACACATAATGTTTTGATCGTAGATAATAAAGAAAAAAATTTTCTGAAGAAGGGTCCCGACCCAAAACATCAGCTTTCCTGCTCCTCTGATGCTGCCTGGCCTGCTGTGTTCATCCAGCTCCACACTGTGTTATCTCTGACTCCAGCATCTGCAGCTCTTGCTATCTCAATGTTTTGGTCCCAACCGCTTTCTGTGGTAGTGAACTCCAAAGGCTCACCACTCTCCGGGTGAAGAAATTTCCCCTCATCTCAGTCCTAAAAGATCTACCCTTTATCCTTAAACTATGACCCCTGGTTCTGAACTTCCCCACCATTGGGAACATCCTTCCTGCATCTAACCTGTCTAGTCCTGTCAGAATGTTATAGATTTCAATAAGATCTTCCCTAATTCTTCCAAATTCTAGTGAACATATCCTAACTTGACTCAATCTCTCCTCATGTCAGTCCTGTTATCCCAGGAATCTAATTGGTAAATGTTGCACTTCTTTCATAGCAAGAACATCTTTTCTCAGATAAGGAGGTCAAAATGCTCTCATTCATATCCTGTATAATTGCAGCAAGGCATTCTTGTTCCTGTACTCAAATCCTCTCACTATGAAGGCCAACATACAGTTTGTCTTCTTTACTGCCTGCTGCACCTGCATGCTTACAGTGACTGGTGCACAAGGATACCCAGGTCTCATTGAACATTTTACAGTCTCAGTTTATAGTCATTCAAATAATGTGATCTACAGACATGAGTTCACATCCCACCATCAGTGGGGTGTGGTGGGGGCATGGTGGCTCAGTGATTGGCACCGCTGCCTCACGGCACCAGGGACCCAGGTTCAATTCCACCCTCGGGCAACTGTCTGTGTAGAGTTTATACATTCTCCCCATGAATGTGTGGGGTTTCCCCTCACAGTCCAAAGATGTGCAGGCTAGGTGGATTGGCAATGGGAAATGCCGGGGTATAGGGTAGGAGGGTGGGATGCTCTTCAGAGGGTCAGTATGGACTCAATGGACCAAATAACCTGTTTCCGCACTGTAGGGATTCTATGAATAAGATCTGGAAGTGAATGTCACTCTCAGTAACAGCAATTATGAAATTGCTGTCAAAATCTCTCTAGTTCCCTAATGTTGTTCAGTGAAGGAAATCTGCCCTGTTTACCTGATCTGGCCTACTTTTCCTCGGGCAGCCCCTCGAGGATGGAGTATGCATTTCCTCCACTCTGGAGGTATGTTTCCTTAGGTGACTATGTTGTCCACACCCTGTGCCATGGATAGAGAAAACGTGATGGGTGGGTGAGTGGGGTACTTGGGTTTTGCACACCCACTTTGCACTGTGCATGCATGACCACTGCCTTGACCTCTCAAGCAAAGACGTGAGCAGGGAAGAACAGGAGGCCACTCGGCCGTTTGGGCCTACTCCACCATTCAATAACATCATGGCTAATCTGATTTCAAACTCAATTCTACATTCCTGCATATCTCCCAATAATCTTTCATCCCCTTGGTCATCAAGAATCTGTTAGAGATCGTTGGCACCTTTGCAAATGCCGACATACGATGCCAGACCCACAGTGATATGGCTGCCCTCTGAAATGATTATTAAGCTGCTCAGTTCGAGGGCAGTTAGGAATGGCTACCAAATGCCTGTGCTGCCAACCACCCTTGTCTTTGGAGTTCATTTCCTTACAAGACAGTGGAAGCAGAGTCTATGAGTATCTTTAAGACAGAAGTGGATGGATTCTTGGTTAGCAAGAGGGTGAAAGAGTCATAGAGTCACACAGCACTGAAACAGGCCCTTTGACCCAACTCATCCATGCTGACCAGGTTTCCTAAACTTAGATAGTCCCATTTGCCTGTGTTTGGCCCACATCCCTCTAAGCCTTTCTGTTTCATGGACCTTCTTTTTAAATGTTGTAACTGTACTGGCATCTACTACTTCCTCTGACTGCTCATTCCATAGACGCACCACCCTCTGTGTGAAAATGTTGCCCCTTGGTTCCCTTGTGAATCTTTCCCCTCTCACCTTAAACACATGCCCTCTCGTTTTGAACTTCCCTACCCTGGGGAGAAGAACTCAGCTATTCACCCTGTCCATGCCCCTCATGATTTTATAATGCTCTACATGGTCATCCATGAACCTGCTATGCTTCGGGGGAAAGGTCCCAGCCTCTTCGTATTGGAGGTTTGTAGGAATGTGGAGTTGAGGTTACAAGCAGGTCAGCCATGATCTTACTAAATGACAGGGCTGTCTCGAGGGGCTGAATGGCCTACAACTGCCACTAATTAAAGCCTCTCGCTCAACTTTACAAAGACCAGTGTCGCATCCTGTGTGCTGAGCAACAGAAAGCCAAAGGCCACCCAGCCTGAACTGAAAGGAAAGCAGCAAGAATGACTCACCAGCCTTCCAGCCTCGTTGTTGTGCAGGTCCACCAGCGTCCTTATGTCGCTCTTGCCCTTTTTCTTCCTGGCGTCCATGAACTGCTTGGATTTCTCATAGCCGAACTCCACGTCATCGCCGCAGCCTCCCCACTCCCAGGCTGTGCCCTCTGTCCTGGTGCCCGCGCCAGGCAGCGGGGGAGAATGGTTGCGGGACCTGTCACAACCGCACTGTAGCAGCTCACCCATGCTGCAAGCCTGAGTCACAGTGTGCGTCACGCCAGCGGAGGTGATGGCATACACAAAGGCCGTCTCCCGGATATCTGTGTGTGTGAGAGACGGAGTGGGGCACGGGGAGGGTAGAGGGGACAGCAAAGATCATAGAGGGTTACCGAGTGATACAACAGTGGCATACCCAACAAACCCCAACCAACCTAACAGAAACTTTCCAAAGTGCTTCCCTGGAACACAGTCAAATAAAACAATCAGAGATCGAAGGGACAGAATCAGAAATTGCTGGAGAAACTCAGCAGGTTTGGCAGCATCTGTGGAGAGAAAGCAGAGTTAATGTTTCAGGTCTGGTGACCCTTCTTCAGAACTCCAGCATCAGTAATTCTTTGGTTTTTTGGTTCAGGGATCAATATGGGGGAAATAGTATCCATTCCCTCCACTACTGATGCTCAGTAGCAGCAGTGTGTACTATCTACAAGATGCACTGCAGAAATTCACTATAGATCCTCAGACAGCACTTTCCAAACCTACGATCACTTCCAACTAGAAGGACGAAGGGCATAAGATATTTGGGAACACCAACCACCTCCAAGGTCCCCTCCAAGTCACTCACCATCCTGACTTGGAAATATATCGCTGTTCGTTCACTGTCGCTGGGTCAAAATCCTGGAATTCCCTCCCTCCCTAATAGCATTGTGGGTCAACCCACAGCAGGGGGACTGCAGCGGTTCAAGAAGGCAGCTTACCACCATTTTCTCAAGGGCAACTAGGGATGGGCAAGAAATGCTGGGCAGCCAGCGACACCCACATCCCACAAATGAATAGAAGAAAAGTAAAGTGGGAACAGGCTATTGAGTTGGATGATCAGCTATGATCATATTGGATGGTGCAGCAGGATCGAAGGGCTGAATGGCCTACTCCCGCTGCTATTTTCTAATCGACATGTCCAGAGATGTTATCACACGCCGCGGAACAAGAAGGACTTGAATCCAGGCCTCCTGGCTCAGAGAGACGGACACTACCATTGCATCATGAGATTCCCTGCTTCTGTTTTCTAGGCTTCAGTGTTTAAATCGGCTCATTGGTTTAGAGGTACAATTCTTACTTTGGAGTGAGTTGGCAAATAATTTACAAGAGGTCTTGTGTTCATTTCCTGCAAGGGCCTTCACATTACTGTTAAGGTTGAGCCATTAATTATGCAGAAGGCAGTGATAGACAGATTTTTAACCAGTGAGGGAATCACAGATTATTGGGAAAAGGCAGGAAAGTGGAGTTGAAGATTATCAGGTCAGCCTCAATCTCACTGATGATGCAGCAGACTTAATGGGCTGAATGGCCTACTCCTGCTCCTATGTCTATAGTCTTATAATGAAATATTCAACTGCTGATCCATCACCAAACAAAGATGATCTGTTGATGTACCTCTATTTTTGCGTTAGCTCGCGGTGCACAAATTGATTGCTTTGTTTTCTTCATTAAAGGAGCAACCACACTACAAAAGCTTTTCATTAATTGTGGGATGCTTTGCTTCCATTTACTGCCTGTCCCTAATTGCCCATGAGGAGGTAGTGATGAGCTACCTTCCTAAACTGATGCAGTCCATTTGGTGAAGAGACACCCACAGTGCTGTTATGGGAGGGAGTTGCAGGATTTTGACCCAGCGACACTGAAGTCAGGATGGTGAGTGGTTTAGAGAGGAACTTGCAGGGGGCGGTGTTCCCAGGTATCTGTTGCCCCTTGTCCTTCTAGATGGGAAAGGTCATGGGTTTGGAATGTGTTGTATAAGGATCTTTGGTGAATTTCTGCAGAATGCCTTGTACATAGTACACATGTCAGTGGTGGAGGGAGTGGATGTTTGTGGAGGTAGTGCCAATCAAGCCGGCTGCTTTGTCCTGGATGGTGTCAAGTTTCCTGAGTGTTGTTGGAGCTGTACCCATTCAGGCAAGTGGAGAGTATTCCATCACACTCCTGACTTGTGCCTTGTAGATGGTGGACAGGTTTTAGGGACCCAGGAGATGAGTTACTCACTGCAGGATTCCTAGCCTCCAACTTGCTTTTGTAGCCACAGTATTGATATGGCTCATCCAGTTCATTTCATGGTCAATGCAGGCAGATGACCCCTTAGTTCCCCAGTAATAATACTGTGGTAGCTCCATTCATAACAATGCAATTGCATTGTGTAAAACCTTAACAGAATTAATCTGAAAGCATGCGGGGTTAGGATGGTGACCTGAAGATTTGCCAGGGGAGCAAGATTTAAGGAACATCTTCAAATGTAGAGAGAAGGTACAGAAATTTTGGGGAAGAGAGTTGTGAGCGTGGGGCCCAGGCAGCTGAATCCCCAGCCAACAACAGTGCAGTGATGGACACTAGGAATGCTGAAGAGGTCAGAATTGGAGGAATGCAGAGATTCCAATGGATCGTAGGAGATAGGAGTGGGAAAAGGAAGGTCAAGCAACTCAAGCATGAGAATTTAGTTGCTTTTCTGTGTTGCTGCTATCACAGATATGATTGAAGATGCGAGCAGTTTTATAACAGAATATGCAGCAGACGATGCAGAGATAATGGTTTCTTACAGTATTTATCCCACAGATGGAGCTGTAAAACATACAGTTTACATCCAAAGATGATGTTATGTCAATACCATTGAACCAGTAATCCAGAGGCCCAGGCTAATGTTCTGGGAATGAGTTCAAATCCCACCAATCTTGTTGATGGGATTCATATTCAATATAATGCTATTCTTTGTCATGGTAACCCTTGAAAGTGTCCTTCATTGTTGCAAAATAACCCCATCTGGTTCACTAACCTCCTATAAGGAGAGAAATATGCCATCCTCAACTGGTCTGTCCTAAATGTGACTCGGGAGAGACAATGGCCTCGTGGTATTATCGCTAGACTGTTAACCCAGAAACTCAGCTAATGTTCTGGGGACCTGGATTCAAATCCCGCCACAGCAGATGGTGGAATTTGAATTCAATAACAAGAATCTGGAACTAAGGATCTAATGATGACCATGAAACCATTGTCATATATCAGGGAAAACCCATCTGGTTCACTGATGCCCTTTAGGGAAGGAAACTGCCATCCTTACCTGGTCTGGCCTACATGTGACTCCACAACCCACAGCAATGTGATTGACTCTTAACTGCCCTCTGGGCAACTGGGGATGGGCAATGTATTCTGGCTGAACCAGAGATGCCCACATCTCTTGAGTAAATTGAAAACAAAACTCCGCACCTCGAGCAATGTGGTACACTCTTAAGTGTTCTCAAAGGCAATCAGGGACAGTCAATTACTTACCTGCAACATCCACACCCCATGAGTAAACTAAAAATGAGAACTAGAGGAGGCAATTATTTGGGGAAATGACTGAGTGGGACTATTTCCCCCAGCTTCGGGAAAAGGAATGCACCGTACAAACAGCACAGGAATACAGGCCATTTGGACCTATTGACCCGTGCTGCTGTTTAAGTTCTACAACAGCTTCCTCTGTTCTATTTACCTCTTTGCATCCTGACCCACATCCCTCTATCCTTTTCCTCCTTATACATCAGGTCACCTCTACATCTCCTCTACCTCCAGCTACATCTAAGCAATCTGCTTCAGCCATGCCACATGGCAGCAAGTTCCCCACCCTCTTGCTGCTCTGGACTGATTTGGTTCAAATCTCTTTCATTTCTATCTTTTTTATCAGCGTACAACGCAAGTGGAAACAGCTTCCCCATGTCCACCTTATCAAAGCCATATGGAAGCTTTCAGACAGAGGTAGATGGTTGTGTACTGATATCGACACTGGACTAGTAATCCACAGGCCCAGCCTTATGCTCTGACGGAGAAAGGATTCAAATTCTGCCAGCCACTGAACTTCATTTCAATTCATAAATCTGGAATTTGACACTAGTCTCAGAGAAAATGATTGCAAAACAATTGTGATAGAAATCCATTTAGTTCACTAATGCCCTTTCGGGAGGGAGATCTATTATCCTGACCTGGTCTGGTTGATCTGTGATTCCCAAACCTACAGCCATAGCAAATAGGAGTAGGCCATTCAGCCCCACTCCATCACTCAATACAATCAAGGCTGTTCATCCAACTCAGTCCCCTGTTGCTGTTTTCTCTCCCATTGTGCATTACTTCCAGTTTAGGGATGGAAAATAAATAATGGCCTTGCCAACAACATGCATATTCCATGAAAAGGATATTTTATAAAAAGATCACAGTTAAATCTCCTCCTTTGTCTAGCTACAATCTTTCCTTGCAGTGTTCTAGCCACCAGAATTATTTCTAGACTCCATGAATGATCCACTGTGGTTACTGTGAAAGGAGATGCGATACCTTCACTTAGCTTGCAAGAATGGGCTGCCAGTTGGTTTGGAGGTGCATACCTTTGTTGGAACTTGCAAATACTACAATTGACCCCTCCCCCTGCTCTCGGCGGCTGGTTCTCTTTTGGTACTGCCTGAGATTTCGTCCCTCTCATTGTGCCCCAGGCTAAAACCAGCCCAGCTGACCTGACCTTGACTTGAACCCTTGGATCCAGACAGTGTGTGTTGGCCCGAGACACAGTGCACCCTAGGAAGTAGAGAATGTCTCTCACTCCCTCTCTCTCTCTCTCTCGATTCACATGAATGCTGACCTGAGCCACATATCAACATTTATTCCCATCCACTATGGAGCAGAGTGTGTAGTCTGGCTAGAATTCTCTTTGCCCCTTGAACTGAAATGGCCTGCATCTGTACTTTTAGACTGCGATGGGACAGGGAAGGGAGGGAATGCAGCCATCTCCCACTTCAAGGCACGTGTGCTGTGTCCTTTGGCCACACAGGGGCCGTGACTGGAACCTGTTTTATCTAGGCCTGCAGATAAAAGTCTACACCGCAAGTTACCAATATCTAACCCCCTTTCGTAATCAGAGCCCAGTAACAGGCAGCAATGGAAGTGGAACGGGTACAAACTTGCTTCCAGTCCTAAACATGCATTTTTCAAGATGTGAAAAATGGATGGGTCAAGGGTCGGTGAGCAGGATATGCCAATTCCTCCTGAACGGGACGTGTAAAGATAGCCTCTGGTGCATCCATGCCATTAACTCTGGTACATTGATAAGGCGACTTAAATACAGTGGAACGCTTTTAAGTAGCACCTGGGAGCGCGGTGTGAGTGAGTGATTAGCTCACTGGAGCCAGACTGTCTGCAATTTGAACACTGCGGCATCCCCCAGCTCGGCCATTCTGCTCACACCACCCCCCCTCCACACCCACCATCCACCACACATCACCAATTCCACTGCCCACCTCCACCTCCCACAACCCACAACAATCAGCATCACCCCACAGCACGTTTCCCCCACCACCAACCCCGCAACTTCCTTTCCTGTAGCCGTCCTTCCTGACTGTGTTCCATTCAGGCAAGCTAATAATGTGGCAAATGTCACCTCACTGAGTGCCCACCTTTATGTGGGTAAAGTATAGTCAAGGTGCCGATCTATCAAGGTGCTGATATACGTGGGCAGAATCTTATGGCTTTTCTGGCCCAACAGGTCCTGAATCCACATTATTTTGCCTTTATGCCTCATCCTGGATGGCGTCAAATGTCTTGAGTGTTGTTGGACCAGGCAGATGGGGAGTATTCCAGCACATTCCTGTCTTGTGCCTTGTAGATGTTGGACAGGTTTTGCGGAGTCAGAAGGTGAATTAGTCACTGCAGTATTCCTAGCCTCTGGCCTGCTCTTGTAGCCATTTACATGGCAAGTCCAGTTCAGTTTCTAATCAATGTTAACCCCCAGGATGTTCATAGTGGGACATTCAGTGAGGGTAATGCCATTGAATGTCAAGGCATGATGCTTGGGTTAAAATTGGTCACATTGGAAGCAGTCCCAAGGTTCCCCTGCCCAAGATTTTACTCAAGAAGTGGACAGCCAGCCTCAAATGCCTGGATGAGACAGACTGATGGTGAGATAAGGAGGTGCCTCCTTTATATGCTACGCTGTGCCCATCAGAGGCCATTGCCCAAGGTAGCTCTCCCCACCCAGGGTTTACCCTCCACCCTCATGATACTGATCCCCAACACCTGCCTTCCCTGACCCTGGTGAAACCTCTAATTTGCCTTCCAGCTTGGCTCCACCACTGTCTTCCACACCAGGATAGCCTGAAGTTCCAACAACAACCACAGCTCCCAGTGGCACTGCGGAGCCCGAGAGAGCTGCTGGCCCTCTGATTGGCCAGCAGCGCTTAGAGATAGGATCTCTTCTCCAATGGAGACCCATCACATGCCCTTTGAAAACTTAAGCAGCATTAAATAGTCATGGGGCAATCTGGCCGAACAAGGGGGGCTCATCACCAACTTCCACGTCAAGAGCAGGTCAGGAGCCTCACCCCTCAGTCTAAAATTCAGTCCATCATGTAATTAGTAAGGGAAGAGGCTGTCAGTGGTACTGTCTCCCACTGTGCAAATTTCTCTCCAAGACAGCAGTTGAAGATAGAATCATAGGGTCCCTACAGTGTGGAATCAGGCTGTTCAACCCATCCAATCCACACCGACCCTCTGAAGAGCATCCCACCCAATCCCCGTAACCTTGCATTTCTCATGGCTAATCCACACAGCCTGCATATCTTTGGACTGTGGGAGGAAACCGGAGCACCCAAAGGAAACCCATGCGCTCACAGGGAGAACGTGCAAACCCCACGCAGACAGCCATCCAAGAGTGGAATCGATCCCACGTCCCTGGTACGGTGAGGCAGCAGTGCTAACCACTGAGCCACCGTACCAATAGGAATAGGGAAATTGATACACAATAAAGTTTGGGCTGATAAGTAGCAAGAGATATTCACACTGCACAAGAGCCAAACAATGACTAACGCCAATAAGAGAGAACCCAAATATCACACCTTGACAGTCATTGGCATTACCCTCTCTGAATGCCCCACACTGGGGGGTTTAACATTGACCAGGTACTGAACTGGACTCACCACATAAACACTGTGGCTACCAGAGCAGATCTGAGGCAAGGAATCCTGCAGTGAGTAACTCACCTCCTGACTCCCCAAAGCCTGCCCACCAGGTACAAGGCATAAGTCAGGAGTGTGATAGAATACTCCCCACTTGCCCAGCTGGGGGTAAGCTCTAATAACACTGAGGAAGCTCAACAATGTCCAGGATAAGGTTTAAAAGCAAAATACTGCGGATTCTAGAGATCTGAAACAAACACAGAGACTATTGGAGAAACCCAGCAGGTCTGACAGCATCTGAGGACAGACAAATAGAGTTAACGTTTCAAATACAGTTCTGAGGAAGAGTCATAATGGACTTGAAACGTTAACTCTGTTTCACTTTCCACAGATGCTGCCAGGCCTGCTGAGTTCCTCCAATATTCTCTGTGTTTGACCCAGAACAAAGCTTGATTGGTATTAATATCCCTCTCACCCCAACACTGGCATCAATGTGCACCATCTACTAGATACAATACAGCATAATTTTATGGATTTCACATCATCCCTCAGCCCCAGTCTCCATGAGGAAAGAGACCCTACCTATTCATCACTTTTTTTGAAATGTATGAAAGATAATTTCTTCCAAAAGACATCACCTCCAACAGTTCAGGACTCTATCAGTACTGTCTGGATTATGTTTGTGATATAGTCGTAACATCATTGGGCTTGATATTCAGAAGCCAAAATAAAATTACAGAACTAATATCTGGAATGGGCTGCTTTTTTAGTGGGGACAGGTTGGACAGAATTGGCTTGTATCAGCTGGAGTTCAGAAAAGTAAGAGTGGACTTGTTTGAAACATATAAAATCCTGAGTGGTCTTGACAGGGTGGGTGTGGAAAAGATGCTTCCTCTTATGGAAGAATCTTGAATGAGAGATCACTGTTTAAAATCAGGGGTAACCCATTTAGGACAGAGATAAGGAGTGTTTTGATATGTGCTGTGGATAAAGGGGAGCCCATTGATGGACTGTATTTAGATTCCCAAAAGGCATTTGACAAAGTGTCACATAGAAGTTCATTATCTGAAGCAGGAGCCCACAGCGTGGAGGGTAACATATTACCATGGATAGATGGTTATCTGGCTTTCCAGAAGCAGTGAATATGCAGAAATAGGGCTTTGTCAGATCAGCAGGACGCAATGAGTAGGTCCTGCAGGAGTCTGTGCTGAGCTCTCAACATTTTACCATTTATACGAATGTATGAATTGATAGCAGGGTGGCTAGATTTGCAGATAACACAGCAAAATGTAGGAAAGTGTGCAGTGAAGATAACATGACGAAGGTGAAGACCGAGACAGATTGGTTTCCTTATTTTAGGAAGGGTGTAAATACTTTGGATGTGATTCCAAGTAGATTTACTCAATTGATATCTGGAATGATTGCATTGTCTATTGAGGATAGTTTGGACAGGCTGGGCTTGTTCTCACGGAAGTGTAGGAGACTGAGGAGTGACTTAGTTGAAGTTTATCAGATCCTCATTGGTCTTGACAAGGTGGATGTGGAAAGGATGTTTCCTCTTGTGAATGAGCCCAGAGCTAGGTGACACTGTTTAAAACTTAGGGCTCACTTTTGTAGGACAGAGATGAGGGGATTTTTTTTTTCTCAGAGGAATGTACAACTTTGAAACTCTCTGCTTCAGAAGATGTTGGAGGTGGGTCATTGATTATTTTTTATGATGGAAGAAGGAAAATACTCATTTGACAAGGATTCAAAGGTTACCGTGGTTGGATGAGAATGTGGAATTTGGAAACAATCACATCAGCCGTGATCTTACTAAATGGCAGAACAGGCTTGAAGGGCCAAATTGCCTACTTCTGTTCCTATTTTTGATGTTCTGAGATTCCAGCCTGGAACCTGAGCACATGGTCATGTTTGACACTTCAATGGAGTAGTGGATGGAGTCCTGCACTGACAAATGTTCAGTCTTTCAGATTCTTAGAGAAAAAATATAGGAACAAGACTAGGCCATTCGGCCCTTTGAGCCTGCTCCACCATTCAATAAATTTTGGTTGATCATCCAACACAGTCCCCTCTTCCTGTTTTATCCTCTCACCCTTTGATCCCGTTAGCCCTAAGAACGATATCTAACTCTTTCTTGAAAACTTTCAATATTTTGACCTCATCTGCTTTCTGTGACACAGAATTCCACAGGCTCACCACTTTCTGGGTGAGGACATTTCTCCTCATCTCAGTCCTAAATGGCTCACCCCACACTCTTAGACTGTGACCTCCAGTCCCGGACTTCCCTATCATTGGAAACATCCTTCCTGCACTTACCCTGTCTCGTCCTGTAAGAATTTTATAGGTTTCCATGTGATCCTTGTTATTCTTCTAAGTTTTAGTGAAATATAGTTCTAATTGATCCAATCTCCCTTCATACTTCAATCTTGCCATCCCAAGAATCTATTTTGTCAATTGGCTGTAAACATCCCTTTATACAATTTAAAGAAAAGCCTCAGAAATAGGTCTGGTATTTTGACCATTATTTATCCTCCAACTCTGTCCCTTGAGGTACCATGCCCTGATTTATAAGAACGGTTTCAGGAATGAGAAACTTCAGCGATGAAGAGAGACTGAAGATGTTAGGACTGTTCACCCTGAAAAGGAGAGTCCTGAAAGGAGATTTGACAGAGGTTTTAAACATCATGAGAAAACTGAACAGGGTAAATGGGGAGAAACTGCTCATAAAAGAAAGGGTAGTGTGAGAAAAATCTTTTTCACACTGCAAATTGTTAGTGTCTGGAATGCACTGCCTGGAAATGTGGTGGAGGCAGATTCGATTGAGGCATCAAGAGGATATTGGATTTTTATTTGGATACCAATGGTGTAGAGATAAGGGAGAAAGGCAGGAGACTGGCAGTATGTAATAGAGCTGGTGCAGTCATGATGGGCTGAATGGCCTCCTTCTACACCATAATAACAATCTGGTGAGCTCTTTCTCGAAGGATCACACCCTAAGAGGACATTGGTAACCATGGAATCCATCAGTTTGGTCCATAATTTTGCTTGGCTAAGTACCACAGTGGTTTTGTACAGTAGCTGACCAGGAAGCTCTCCCGCTTTGACTGCCCTCACAAGACCTTCTCACAGATTCCCTAACCTCGCATCACTAAAATGAAATCAAATTCTCTGGCCAATTGCCGTTTGTGGCATCTTGCTGTGCACAGATTGACTGCCATGGATCCCAGTTACATCAATGACTACAGTGTATGAGAGGATGGCTATGACATATGACTACAGACCAGCACTGTGATTATGGGTAGCATCTTGTTGAGACATGGGGAATCGTTTGGGGGGAGGTGGGGTTGGTGCAGTAGGACGGGTAAGGTTATGCCAGTCAGGCAGAGAGAGCGGCGCTGCCTCTTCCAGTGAAACCACAGGCCAATCAGGTAGTGGAGAGACCACTGGTGAACAGACACCTGGAACCAAGTACCCAGGGCACGGGCACTGCCCCAACCAGGGTCTCTTGGTCAGCTCTTGAGCTTGGCAGTGCCTGTTGGCAGGATCGTGGAGACGGCTAAGAACGAAGGAAGGTTAAACGTGATGTATTCCTTTTATTCCTTTATTCATTCACTGGATGAGGGTGTCTCTGGTCAGGCAGCATTTATTGCCCATCCCTAATTGCCCAGAGGGCAGTTAAGAGTCAACCACATTGCTGTGGGTCTGGAGTCACATGTAGGCCAGACCAGGTTAGGATGGCAGTTTCCTTCCCTAAAGGACATTAGTGAACCAGGTGGGTTTTTGCCAACAGTCAACAATGGTCATCATTAGACTCTAATTCCAGATATTTTTGAATTCAAATTCCACCATTTGCTGTGGCAGGATTTGAACCCAGGTCTCCAGAACATTATCTGGGTCTCTGGATTAACAGTGCTGTGGTAAGGCCATTGCCTCCCCTAATTGGAGGGAGGATAGGGGTTCCCAGTGAGTTGGGAATCACTGGGAAAGAGTCAGCAAAAGCAAGGGCCAGAGCTAGCTCTCAGTGAGGAAGCCCTTACTTGATATACAGTCCCTCAGTCAGGTACTGATAACCTTTCCCCTACACTCCCCACCACACCCCCGCCCAGTCAAAGTGACTGTGGGACACCAACTAATGGGAAAATCACACGGCAATGGGACCATTGAATCTGGATAAATCCAGCAGCTTCCTGAAGCCTTTAAGTGGACTTTAATTGGCTACTCAAGAGTCTCAATTGGCTGTGGGGCAGGTAAACTGACTGCAATGGAGGTGGCGAAAGCAGCAAGGACTGGGGACGCTCCTATCCCAGCTCATTAAATGGTCTTCCTGCCTCCAAACCCGCCAGCACTAGGAGAGGAAGAAATTACTGCTATTACTTGGAGTACAAACAGACAGTGGTGGAAAAGCTCAAAGGGTCTATGGCAATCTGTGGAGAGAGAGAGAGAGAGAAACTGCATTCACGTTTCCAGTCCAACATGGCTTTTCTTCGGAACTGGCCATTCTGGGAATACTTAACCTGCTGTGAAGAGTTGTGAGACGTCTTTAGAATGGTATAGCGCAAAACACGGCCCTTCGGTCCAATGGTGTCTGTGCTGGCATTTTGAAAAGACTATCTGCTCCCCATAGCTGTGCAGGTTTAAATTCCCTTTCGAATGTTATCATTAAATCTGCTTCTACTGAGACTTTGAGGCAGTACATTCCAGATCACAAAAGCTTACTGTGTGAAGAAATCCTCCTCATTTTTCTTTGTTCCTTTTCCAATTATCTTAAACCTACGTCATCTGATTACTGGCTGCCCTGTCCATGGAAATATTCCTTCCTAAGTTACTCTCATCAAAGTCACTTTATGGCTTTGAGCACCTTTCTCCTGTCTCCCATTAACCTTCTCTGCAGTGAGATGCACAATCCTAGTTTCTGCAGCCTCTCCCCCTTAACCGAAGTCACATAACCCATATATCCCTCTGCAAATCTCCTCTGCACCCTCAACATCCTTCCCACTGTGTGGTACCCAGGGTTGGACACAATGTTGAGACCCAATCTCGGGCCTTTATTTATTTGAAAAAAAGGAAATATTTTCCACCTGGAAGATGCAACCTGGCAGCAAACCAGAGAAAAAAACGTAAGAAAAAAGGGAACAACAACAATAAAAAAAACTCCAAGAGTACGGGGCTGTGTCTGTACATGAAAAAGGCAGCAAGGACTACTAAAGTAACTCAGCCGGGAAATTGGAAAAGCAGGGCACGCGAGGGGTTAATCTACTTAAGTAAACATGTTAAGAATGCACTTTTTTTTTGAAAATAAAAAAATGGGCATGGTGCAATGGTACAGCAATGCTGTCAATAAGGCATGCTTGTGTGAGAGGGGGTGGGAGCCTGTCTTAATACTGAACACTGATGAGTTCACTAGTCCTTCAGGACACAAATTCCGAACAAATTTTACCTGCAAGTCTCTGCCTCAACCTGCCAGGCGCTTTCAGCCAAGGGCCAAGAGAGGACATTGAAGCGATTTTTTTTTTCATTACTTTGTATATCTACATACAAAACCCTGTTTAAAATAAAGCCTCACATTACAAAATCATCCACTAATATATATAGAAAGAGAGAAAGGTTTTGCCTATTGTTTCTTTTCTCTTCCATAAGATGGTTGATAATTTGATCGTTGCGTACTCATGGATATACTAAATAGGGCCATGCATCTTGAAGAAAGGACAGCACATGCTTTAAGTGTTGGCTTGTGGCTGGTTAGGTAATCTACAGTTGACAATGTTGTATTTAACTCGAGGTTGAATAGACAGAAAAAGCATTTGCCCACAATTTGTTCTCCAGCTGAATCTTGCCAAATTCCAAACTGGTTGCTCCTTAGGATTGTTATGTCTGGCTTAGGGTTTCCAGTTGCAGGAGGATTTCAACAAAGAAAGGAGCATTTTTATGTATTTTTGTCAGACAGTGGTGGAGAAGAGGGTGAAACTCAGTGGCAGCAGTGTGTCCTATCTACAAGATGCACTGCAGAAATTCACCAAAGACCCTTAGACAGCACCTTCCAAACCCATAGTGTCCAGGGATGTGTAGGTTAGATGGATTAACAACGGGATATGTAGGGTTATGGGGATAGGTTAGAGGGGTGGGTCTGGGTGGGATGCTCTTTACAGGGTCTATATGGGCTGAATGGCCTGCTTCATTGCTGTTGGGATTCTATTCTAAGGATCTTAAGGATTCTAGCACCTTCCAAACCCACAACCACTTCCATCTAGAAGGACAAGGACAGCAGACATAGGGGAACACCACCACCTCCAAGTTCCCCTCCAAGTCACTCACCGTCCCGACTTGGAAATATATTCCTTCACTGTCGCTGGGTCAAAATCCTGGAATTCCCTCCCTAATAGCATTGTGGGTCAACCCACAGCAGGAGGAATGCAGCGGTTCAAGAAGGCAGCTCACCAGCACCTTCTCAAGGGCAACTAGGGACGAGCAATAAATGCTGGCACAGTCAGCGATGCCAACGTCCCACAAAATGAATAGAAAAAAAAACTTTGTGAATTTCTGCAGTGCATCTTGTAGTTAGCACTTCACTCAAAGGGGTTTGTCATTTCATCACTTATAGGCTTGTGAATTATTGGAAATCTCAACCATGGAGATCTGTGGATGCAAAGACATTGATATTTGCAACAGGCACTCAAGGGTCTGATGGTGCAGAGGAATGCATGAGTAATCTAGAGTCTTGGTTGACTCCTAGCTGCCCTGTGGACAATCAGGGATTGGCAATTAATGCTGGCCTAGCCATTGATGCTGATGTTTCATGACTAAATAAAAAACACATTCATGGGATGTGAGCATCATTAAATCCCTCCAGCCTGTTCCACCATTCAATGAGATCATGTCTGATCTTGGCCTAATTCCATATACCTGCTTTTGGCTCATATCCCTTGCTTAACAAAAAAAATCTATCTCAGATTTAAAATTAACTGATCTGGCACCAATACTGTTTGTGAAGGAGAGTTCCAAACATCTACCACCTGTTGTATGTAGAAATGCTTCCTAACATCTCTCCTGAATACTTTGGCCCTAATTCTCAAACTAAGTCCCCAGTTCTAGAATCCACAACCAGTGGAAATAGTTTATCTTTATCGACCCTGTCTTTTCCTGGTAATATCTTGAAGACTTCAATCAGAACACCACTTAGCCTTCTAAATTCTCGGGAAAACAGACATAATTTGAACAATAAGAACCGAGAGAACTGCGGATGCTGTAAATCAGGAACAAAAACAAAGTTGCTGGAAAAGCTCAGCAGGTCTGGCAGCATCTGTGGAGGAGAAAACAGAGTTAACGTTTTGGGTCCTGGAACTTCTGAAGAAGGGTCACCGGACCCAAAATGTTAACTCTGTTTTATCCTTCACAGATGCTGCCAGGCCTGCTGAGCTTTTCCAGCAACTTTGTTTTTGTGTGTGTGTAATTTGTATAATCTCTCTTTATAGCTTAACCCCTGAAGACCAGGTATCATTCTTCATTCCTAAGGTGTGGTACACAGATCTGCTCACATTACTCCCCAAGTGGAATCCAATCAGAGTTTTGTATAACTGCAGCATAACTTCAGCATCCTTGTACTCCAGTCCAGAATGTAAATCTGGCATCTGGCTCCTCTTCTGAAGCATCCCAACACACAGGAATGTCGTGTTTTACAGTGATACCAGCCCACATCTAATGATATACATTGGGATGTTGATGAGGGATGGAGAGCTCCATGGGGTCTCAATAGAGAAGGCCCAGGCCTCAAGATAACTCCATCTAATAAAGTACAAAAATGGGTCCCAGCCTCTAAAAGCACTTCATCAAAGAGACAAAGCATTGGTATTTAAGCTGTGCCTTTTTTTATTATATTAATGGGAGGAGGACGATAAGGGAGATTTGGCCTAGTGGTATTATCACTAGACTATTAATCCAAAGACCCAGGTAATGTTCTAGGGAGATAGTAAGAACTGCAGATGCTGGAGTCAGAGATAATACAGTGTGGAACTGGAGGAACTCAGCAGGCCAGGCAGCATCAGAGGAACAGAAAAGCTGACGTTTCGGGTCAGGACCCTTCTTCAGAAGTCAAACGTCAACTTTCCTGCTCCTCTGATGCTGCCTGGCCTGCTGTGTTCCTCCAACTCCACAATGTGTTATATCTCGTGTTCTCGGGATCCATGTTTCAAATCCTGACATGGCTGATAGTGAAATTTGAATTCAAGAACAAACCTGGAATTTAGAATCTAATGATGGCCATGAATCCATTGTCAGTTGTTGGAAAAATCGATCTGGTTCATTAACACCGTTTAAGGAAGGAAACTGCCATCCTTACCTGGTCTGGACTCCAGGCTCACAACAATGTGTTTGACTCTTAAGCTGACCTCTGGGCATCTGGGGATGCCAAGATATGGAGGTGCCAGTGTTGGACTGGGGTGGGCAAAGTCAGAAGTCACACAACACAGGGTTATAGTCCAACAGGTAAATTTTAAACCATGCTTTCAGAACACTGCTTCTGCATCAGGTGAAGTCACAAGGGCTCCAAAAGCTTGTGATTTCACATAAACCTGTTGGACTATCATTTGGTGTTGTGGGACTTCTGATAATTGTGGAAAGGCAATAAATTCTGGCCTAGCCAGTGACACTGTCATTCTGTGAATAAATTATAAAAAATTCCACAGTATTACATAGCTAATTAAGCACTATATCTGACGCCTAGTCATTGCTATAATGCATGAAATCTGACAGTGGATTTATCCACAGAAAGCTCCAAGATACGGCTATGAGATAAATCAGTTAAGCTCTGTTTTAATGATGATGTTTGAAGGATAAATATTCATTCAGGGCTGTGGTGGCAAATGGTGAGATGTAGGCGGTAATGTTACTCGATTAGTTATCCAGATGCATCCGGGCTACTGTGTGGAGATATGGGTTGAAATCCCATTTGGCAGAAGGTGAAAAATGAAATTGACTAAGAATTTGGAGCTAAAAGCTAGTCTAATGGGGACCCTGTAACTGCAGTCAGTTGTGGTAAAAACTCATCTGGTTCATAAATGAAGGAAGTCTGCCATCCTTACCTAACCTGGCCTACGTGTACCTCCAGATCTACAGCAATATGGTTGACTCTTAACTGCCCTCTTGGCAATTAGGGATGACAATAAACACTGGCCCAATCAGTGATGGCCACATCCCATGAACAACTTAAACTTTCTCCAGCTCTTCTCTGAAACACTGACATAAATATGTTAGATATAAAGTCATGAAATATCACCAAAAGTAGGCCATTGTGTCTACTCCACCATTCAAAATGATGTAATCTGATTTGAATGTGTTTGAAATTTCACATCCCCATCTACTTTCCTCATAGAAATTTTGTCCACTTAAAAATAACGATTGCTTGATTGATTGATTTATTGTCACATGTACCGAAGTACAGTGAAAAGCTTTGTTTTTGAGCAGTACAGGCAGATCACAGTAAGCAAGAGAGATAGTAAGAACTGCAGATGCTGGAGTCAGAGATAACACAATGTGTAACTGGAGGAACACAGCAGGCCAGGCAGCATCAGAGGAGCAGGAAAGTTGATGTTTCGGGTCGCGACCCATCTTCTGAAAAAGTACCCTGATATGAAACGTCAACTTTCCTGCTCCTCTGATGCTGCCTGGCCTGCTGTGTTCCTCCAGCTCCACACTGTATTATCTCATAGTAAGCAAGGATGTACAGAACAAAAAGACTTAGACAGAGGCATACAGATTACATTGCACAGGGTGTGTGCCAGGCGAGATCAACGTTAGCAACATCAACATTATTTGAGGCTAGAGAGTCCATTCATCACTCTCATAACGGCTGAGAAGAAGCTGTTCCTGAACCCGCTTGTGTGTGTGTTCAGGCTTCTGTATCTTTTGCCTGATGGAAGGGGTTGTAGGAGATCATTACTGGTATGGGATGGGCCACATCTGGAGCAATGTGTATACTCCTTATTCCAAATATCCCCACCCTCACTGTTTTCTGAGGCAAAGAATTCCAAAGTCACACAACCATCTGAGATAAAAGAATTTCTCCTCATCTCTGTCCCCAAAAGGGTGATTCCTAAATTTTAGACAGTGCCCCCACCCCCAGATCTAGAGTTGACCCAAAACAGGAAACATCTTTTCCCCAAGCATTGTGTCAAGACAGTCCGGGGTCTTATACATTTCAATCAGTTCACCCTTCATTTTTAAATTTCAGTGGAAACAAACATAGTGTGTGTAATATTTCGTGTATTACCTAATCATTTCCAGTAGCAATATAATAAAACGTCTTTGACCTGCCTCCAACACATTGACACCATCTTTAAATAACAAGTGTGCGCGTTGCTCCAGATGTGGCCTCACCAATACCCTTCGAATAACATTACCACTTTCATCTCACCATTTGCCACCACTGCCCTGAATGAAGCATAATTAGGTTACACTCATGTCCAATTCCTTTTGTAAAAAAGTGGCAGATGGAGTTTAATTTAGATAATTGTGACGTGCTGCATTTTGGTGAGGCAAGTCATGGTAGGACTCGTTAATTTAATGGTAGGGTCCCAGCAAGTGTTGCCGAACCAAGATACCTAGGGTTCATAGTTCCTTGAAAGTGGAGTCGCAAGTAGACAGGATAGTGAAGAAGACATTTGGTACGCTTGCCTTTATTAGTCAGTACATTGACTATAGGAGATGAGATATCATGTTATGGCTTTCAGGTCATTGGTTAGGCCACGTTTGGAATACTGCATTCAATTCTGGTCTCCCTGCTCTAGGAAAGATGTTGTTAAATTTGAAAGGGCTCAGAAAAGATTTACAAAAATTTTGCCAGGGTTAGAGGGTTTGAGTTATAGGGAGAGGCTGAATAGGTTGGAGTTATTTTCCCTGGAGTGTTGAAGGCTGAGGAATGACCTTATAGAGGTTTATAAAATCATGAGGAGCATGGATAGGGTGAATAGCCAAGGTATTTTGGCTCTGGGTAGTTGGATTCCAAAATTAGAGAGCATAGGTTTAAGGTGAGGGGGAAATATTTAAAAGGGACCTAACAGGCAAATTTTTCATGCAGAGGGTGGTGCGTGTATGGAATGAGCTGCCAGAGGAAGTGGTAGAGACTGGTACAATTACAACATTTGAAAGGCATTTGGATGGGTACATGAAGAGGAAGAGTTTAGGGCCAAATGCTGGCAAATAGCACTAGATTAATTTAAGATACCTGGTCGGCATGGATGAGTTGGACTGAAGGGTCTGTTTCCATGCTGTATAACTCTAGGCCCCTATAACTAAAAAGGATAGCATTTCTTAATTATTTTTGTCGTTACATACTCATTTTACAATATCTCATCCTACATCCCCAAGATCCCACAGACCTTGGAATTCTGCAGTCCTTTTTCATTTAAGTAATAATTAATGTAATAACTTAAATAAGTTTATATCCCTCTCAGGGAATAGTTGGGGCCTCAGTTAATGCCTGTCTATGCCTTGCTTGGTATTTGTGTTGTAACATAACTTGCTATTTTATTGAAAGCTGGTGACTTATATAATTATTAAAAATGAAATAAACTTAGTGTGTTAAATTCACCAAATAATGATGTCAGAAATCCTGAATTCCAATAAGCTGTGGTTTCAGGGACTCAGGGTAATTCTGTGGGAGGATTGGGTACAAATCCCAGTTAATAGCTGGTGCAATTTAAATCCAATTAAATTAAGAAAAAAGACAGAATTGGAAGTTTGTCTCAGAGACGGTGTCCATGAAATTATCACTGATTGTTGTACAAACCTATCTGGTTCACCAGTAGCCTTTAGGGAAGGAAATAGCGAACCCAAAATACAGTGGTCACCTCTTATATGCCCTCTGAAAAGTCTTAACAAGACATTCAGTTCTCCAGGGATGTGTAACAAAGTTTTGCCTTGCCAATGATGCCTTATCCCATGAACACATAAAATAATTGACACCTACGAAACATGAGTGGCTCTTTAAGAACTAAGCCCCAGTCATCAATACGGGACATGATCCAGTCATATAGAATTCTGCTTCGCAATGACGTGCAAAGGAGATATCTATATGTACCTGCAGCCAACTGTATAATTTTTCCACATTCTGCCAACCCAGAATTCTGGATCCCAATGCAACCAGCCCTGATTTAAATGTTTCTTCAGCTGCTTCCCTTCGATTGTCCATTTCCTCTGAATTATTCAGCACTGGTGTAAATTTACTGAACTCCCATGCATTCTAATAAAGTACAGATGGACTGTAACATCAGCCCTTACACCAACTGTTCAAAACATGTCTCCTAAAATGCAAATGTTTGCAAGCAATTTTACCACAGGGATAATTTTTCTGTCTGTGTTCTTTACATACTTTCTTGCTGAGTTCTTCTCCTGCTGTCCCCATTTCCCGATTCCTCTATGTAACTCACTTAATTCCCTCTTTCTGGGATATCAATGGATTGTAGAATGGTTATAGCATGGAAGGAGGACATTTGGCCCAGTGGGTCTGTGCTGGCTCTCTGCAAGAGCAATCTACCTGTTGTCACTCCCTTGCCTTTACCTGTAGAATCATACAGCATGGAAACAGACCCTTCGGTCCAACCAGTCCATGCTGAACATAATCTCACCTACCTGCTCCTGGTGCATATCCGTCCAAACTTTTTTCTATTCATGTACTTATCCAAAAGTCTTTTAAATGTTGTAATTGTGCCCATATCCACAACTTCTTCAAGAAAATCATTCCACATGTGAACCATCTTCTGTGTAAAAAATCTGCCTTCATGCCCTTTTTTAAATCTCTCTCCTCTCACCTTAAATATGTGCCCCTGGTTTTGAAATCACCCATCTTAGAGAAAAGACACCTACCATTAACACTATCAATACTCCTCATGATTTTATAAACTTCTGTAAGGTCACCTCTCAACCTCCTATGAAAGTGAAAAAGTCTCAGCCTATCCAGCCTTTCTTTATAACTCAAACCTTCCATACCCAGTAACATCCTGGAAAATCTCTTCTGAACCCTGTCTAGCTTAATAATATCTTTCCTATACCCGGGTAACCTGTAAAAGTTTCCCTTTTTAGTTAATAAATCTGCCTCAAACTACGTTCTCAGGCAATGTGTACACGACCCTAACCACTCGCTGATTGATACACTTTCTGCTCAAGTCTCCATTGCTGCTTTTGCCAATCACCTTAAATCTGAGTCCTTAGGTTCTCAATCCTTCCCTTGATGGGAACTGGTTCTTCCTATCTATGCTGTCCAGATCACTTGTGGTTTTGAGCACCTCGATTAAATCTCCTCCCAGTCTCCAAAGAGAAAAGGGTCCCAGCTTCTACAATCTCCTCATCCCTGGTCCATTCTCATAAATCTTCTCTGCATTCTCTCTCATACCTTCATATCCTTTTCAAAGAGTGTTGCCCAGATTTGGACACAGTGCTTCACTTCAGGTCAAACCTGAAGCCATTGCCTTTCACATTCCATCACTGCCCTACCCCTGCCACAAACTCTGTAGCTTAGCAGTTGGTGAGGCCTCTTCTGGAAAACTATGTGGAGTTCTGGTCACCCTGTTATAGGAAGGAAAGTATTAAGTTGGAGTCGGTTGAGAAAAGATTTACCAGGATGTTGCCAAGAATTGAGGGTTTGAGTTATAAGGAGAGGTTGAATAGGCTGGGGCTTTTTTCACTGGAGCATAGGAAGTTGAGGGGTGACCTTATGGAAGTTTATAAAATCATGAGGGGCATAGATAAGGTGAATGGCAGGTGTCGTTTCCCTGGGCTTGGGGATTTCAAGACTACGGAGCATATTTTTAAGGTGAGAGGAGAAAGATTTAAAAAGGACATGAGCGGCAACTTTTTTTTTTACGGATGGAGTGGTTCATGTGTGGAATGAACATCCAGAGGAAGTGGTGGATGCAAGTACAGTCACAACATTTAAAAGACATTTGGATAAGTTCATGAATAAAAAAAGGTTTCAAGGGACATGGGCCAAGTGCAGGCAGGTGGGACATGTTTAGTTTAGGATTATGGTTGGCACAGACTGGTTGGACTGAAGGGTCTGTTTCCGACCTGTATGACTCAATGGCTCTATGACTCTTTCAGTTCCATTCCAGTTCTTGGGCTGTTGCCCCAAGTTGAACCAGGTTGCTCACAATCTCAGTATCTTATTCAAATCAAATGAATCTTCTAGTCCCATATTGTCTTCATTACAAAGACCACTTCCTTTCGTCTGAGCTTGTCCCTGTCTCAATCCAATGATTGTCTCATTTGTAACTCTGGACTCAATAATCCTATTGCTTCCTTGGGTAGACTTCCATCATTCCGCCTTCCCAGAATTTCAGTTCAACCAACGCCTTGCTGATTGTCTTCCATCAGGCGTTGGTTTGGGAGCCTATCAAGTGAGCGGCTTGGTCCCACATGTTTCAGAATGAGAACTCAGAGCTCGACCTGGGATGGGAGGGATATGGAGGAGAGAAACTAGAGGAGGTTGGGAACGACTGACTCAGCCAAAGGAATTGAGAAGAATAGACCACATAGAAAGAAAGATGTTGAATTTTAAAGCACCTTGTACAGCTGCAAGGTGTTCCAAACTGCATTACAGTGAACAAAGTGTTGTGATAGGATTAGGGTTAGGATTAGGGTTAGGGTTAGGATTAGGATTAGGGTTAAGGTTAGGGTTAGGATTAGGATTAGGGTTAGCGTTAAAGTTAGGATCAGGGTTAGGGTTAGGATTAGGATTAGGGTTAGGGTTAGGGTTAGGATTAGGGTCAGGGTTAGGGTTAGGATTAGGATTAGGATTAGGGATAGGGTTAGGATTAGGGTTAGGGTTAGGATTAGGGTCAGGGTTAGGGTTAGGGTTAGGATTAGGATTAGGGTTAGGATTAGGGTCAGGGTTAGTGTTAGGGTTAGGATTAGGGTTAGGGTTAGGGTTTGGGTTAGGATTAGGGATAGGGTTAGGATTAGGGTTAGGGTTAGGGTTAGGATTTGGGTTAGGGTTAGGATTAGGGTCAGGGTTAGGGTTTGGGTTAGGATTAGGGATAGGGTTAGGATTAGGGTTAGGGTTAGGGTTAGGATTAGGGTTAGGGTTAGGGTTTGGGTTAGGATTTCTCATTGATATATACTGTGGAAATCATGGTAACGTAGCTAATTTGTGCACTGTAAACTCCTACAAACATCCCTGTGATAATGACACATTGAGGCTGCACATAGATGGGAAAGCTACCATCTACAGATTCCTCCCCAAACCACTCACCTGCCTGACTTGGGAATAAATCACTGTTTCTCCACTGTTGCTCGGCCAAAATCCTGGAAATCCCTCCCAAACCACAATATGGGTCTACCTACACCAAGTAGACTGTAGCTGTTCTAGAAGACACCTCACCACCACGTTCTCAAGTGCAGTTAGGGCTAGGTAAAAAATTCTGGTTCAGCCAATGACACACAACATTTTATTTTAATTCATTCACAGGTTGAGGGCATCACTGGCCAGTAATTTATTGCCCATCCCTAATTGCCCAGAGGGCAGTTATGAGTCAACCACATTGCTGTGGGTCTGGAGTCACTTGTAGGCCAGACAAGGTAAGGATGGCAGTTTCCTTCCCTAAAGGACATTAGTGAACCAGATGGGTTTTTCCCAACAATTGGTTCATGGTCATCATTAGATTCTTAATTCCAGATATTTTATTGAATTCAAATTCCACCGTCTTCCATGGCGGGATGCAAACCCAGGTCCCCAGAATGTTATTTGAGTCCAGCTATAATACCACTGGGCTATTGCCTCCCCGAATATTCATCCAGTGAATGAATAAAAAAGCATTGTAGCACTGCTAGACACAATTGATGGAAGGTAACAGTTTGTTCAAGTTGTGGTCCAGAAAAGAAGGTTAGAGATAGTTGTGGGATTTTGCATGGAGAACATCATTGATGGTCAATGTTTGAGATGATAATGGTGATTCTTAAGAGGGACGGGTACAGAAGCTGAGACTCAGGACCTTTGAAGCATTAACAAGTGCCAAGAGGGGAGACTTGGCTGAGGTGTTAAATGCAGTTTGAGCCTGATCTCTCAGCTTGTGATAAAGGAACCCAATTCAGAGAAGTACAGGGCAGTTCTCCCCAGAATCTTGGCCAATATCTATCCCTTAACTAATTAACTAATCAATGGAGAGAAGGCAATATAGTCTTTGTCTCATTGCTGCTTATGGGATCTTGCTGTGCGCAACTGGCAGCCATTTTTCCCTCAGCATTATAATACTGACTGCAGTTTACAAATATTTCATCAGTAAAACATTTTGGAACACACTGTGCTTGTTATGAAGGTCTTTCATTCTTTGAGTTGTTCTCGACCTAACTGCTGAATAGGTGTCGAATTGGCTATATCACTTGGCTGTTATTCCAAAACCCAAGCTAATGCTACCATGGCAGACAATGACATTTGAATCCAATAAGAAGCTGGCCTAATTGTGACCATATAATCATTGACGATTATAGCAAAAACCCATCTGCTTCATTAATGCCCTTTAGAAAAGGAACTTTGCCATCCTTACCCAATCTGGCCTACTTGTGATTCCACACCCCAGTAATAAGCTATCAACTCTTAACTGCCCTCTGAAATGGCTGGTCAGATCACTCAGTTCAAGGGCAGTTAGGGATGGACAACAAATGTTATCCTTGCCAGTCACACTCACATCTCACTAAAGAATAAGGGTAAAAATCATGGCTAATTTCCGTCTCTGACTTCTCAGAATCTCAAAGTGCTTTTCAACCTTGAGTATCTCATAATCATTTAAGATATAATAATTATTTTTGCAATGTAGAATCAGCAACCATTTTGCCCACACCAACCTCCCAAAAAAGCAATGTCCATTATATAATGTGCTTCAGCAATAAAAACAAAGTTGCTAGAAAAGCTCAGCAGGTCTGGCAGCATCTGTGGAGGAGAAAGCAGAGTTAATGTTTCGGGTCCAGTGACCCTTCCTCAGAACTGCTTCAGCAATGTTTGTTGAGAGGTAAATATTGTCCTGGATGCCAGGGAGAAATCACCAGCTCTTCTTCCAGATAACAGTCTTAATACAATTCACATTCTTCAGATAGGGCAGACAGCCTTGGTGTTAATGTGCAATCTGGAAAGAAGCACCTCTCCTTATCTCAGAAGTAGATGGGTCACCCCTCAGTGACACCTGCTTCTCGATTCCACCTCAAGATGAAGCATCATCTCCACATGTAAAGACCACTCAGGGGCTGATACATTTCAATTAAGTCCCCTCTTACTCTTCCAAACTCCAGGATATAAGCCTGTCCAATCTCTTCTCATAAGCCAAATCTTTAATTCCAGTTGTTAATCAAGTTAACAGCTTCCAATGTATTTATATCTTTTCTTATATAAGGAGACTAATACTGCATGTGGTATTCCAGATGTGATCTCACCATAGCCCTGTATAACAGGAACATAACCGCCCGACTCTGGTATTCAATTGCCCTCACAATAAATGATGGAATTCTATCAGTTTTCCTAATTACCTTGCTGTACCTGCATACTAACTTTTCATGATTCCTGCACTACCACACACTGATGCCTCTGTGTCTTAGCCTGCTGTAACCTCTCACCATGTATACTCCATTTGTCAGATCTTTTCCCATTCATTTTGCCTATCTTTGTCCCTTTGTAACCTCCTCACAACTTACTTCCTTGCCTATCAATGCATCATCAGCACATTTAGCAACCACACCTCTGGTCTCTTTATCCAGCAATTTGCACCATTTCCCTGATCATTGCAATTTTCTTGGGTTCCTCCTTTTTCTCCATTTAATGATTTACAACTATTTCTGGAATGCCATGAATATACTCTACTGTGAAGGCGAATGCAAAGTACCTAACAATTCATCTGATACCTTCATATTTTCCATTATTAATTAATTATTGGGGGAGATGGTGCTGCATTAAAAATGTCACTGGACAAGTCACCCACAGTTACCGGGCTAGACCCTGGGAATACTGCTTATAGCTTTGGACTCCTTATTTCAGGAAAGATACGTTAGCATCGGATAGACTCCAGAGAAGGTTCATTTGGTTGATCCGATGCATGGAGGGATTTTCTTGAATATCTGAGGCTGAAGGGGGGTGGGGGGGGGCGACCTGATAGAAGTTTACAAAATTATGAGAGCCATGGATAGGGTGGATGGTTGGTGTTCTTTTCCCAGGGTAGAAATGTCATTTACTAGGGGCCATAGGCTTAAGGTAAAAGAGGATAAGTTTGAAGGAGATGTGAAAGGCAAGCTTTTTTTACACAAAGGGTATTAAGTGCCTGGAATGCCCTGCCACAGGAGGCGGTGGAAGCAATTATAATAGGAATGTTTAAGAGGCATTTTGAATGGGCAGGGAATAGAGGGATCCAGACAGTGTAGATGCAAAATGTTTTTAGTTTAGAAAGCTATCATGTGCTGTCACAGGCTTGGTGGGCCGAAGGGCCTGTCCCTGTGCTGTACTGTTCTTTGTTCTTTGCTCTCCTTTGAGAGGTTGAGTAGGTGGGCTTCATACTGACTGAGTTTAGAAGAATGAGAGGAGACAAAATATACTGAGGCTTGACAGGGTAGATGTGGAAAAGTTGTTTTCCATTGTGTGAGGGTCTAGGGCCAAACAGCATCATCTTAGAATACATGATCGCCTATTTAAGACAGCAATGAGGAGGAATTTCTTCTCTCAGAGGGTAGAGAATCTGTGGAATTCATTACCACAGAGGGCTGTTAAAGTTGGGTTATTAAGTATATTGATGGCTGAGATCAATCAACAAATTTTTAATCAGTAAGGGAATCAAGAGTTAAAGGGGAAAGGCAGGAAAGTGGATTTGAGGATTATCAAATTAGCCAAGGTCACTTTAAATGGCAGAGCAGATTCGATAAACTGAATAGCCTACCTCTACCCCCATGCCATATGGTTGTACGATGTTCCAGGAATATGGGTTTGAACTCCAACATGACAGAATGAAAAATTCAAATTCAATGAACAAAATCTGGAAATAAAACCTAGTCTAATGATGTAAAAACCCATCTGGCTCACTAACTATTTTTTATTCATTCACAGGATGTGGGTATTGCTGGCTAGACCAGCATTTGTTGCCCACCCCTAATTGCCCAGAGGGCATTAAGAGTCAACCACATCGCTGTGGGTCTGGAGTCACATCAAGGTAGGGATGACAGTTTCCTTCCCTAAAAGACAGATGGGTTTTTCTGACAATCACTTCATGGTCATCATGATACTCCTAACTCCAAATTCCACCATCAGCCATGGTGGGTTCAAACCCAGGTCCCCAGCACATTACCTGGGTCACTGGATTAACAGTCCAGCAACAATACCACCAGGCCATCACCTTCCCCAATGTCATTTAGGAAAGGAAATCTGCTGTCCTTACCAGGTCTGACCTACATGTGACTCCAGACTTACAAGAAATACCATTGATTGTTAATGCCCTTTGAACAATTAGGGGTGGGCAGCAATTGCTGGCCTCTCCAGCAATATCATCATCCCATAAAAGAATTCCTAAAAGTTGTGTCTCTGATATTTAGATAAAGCACTCTAGTCCTCGACTCTGCATCCAGTGAAAATAATTTCTCTCTACCTACTTTATCTGTCCACCTTAATTGCTTAAAAACTTCAATTGAATCACCTCTTGCTGTTCTAAATTCCAGAAATGCATTCCTACTCCTCAGTCAGAATTTCCTTCCTAACTGTGTCCCTACACCCTGATGGTTCAATGAAACAGCGCACCACTATATTTATTTTCCCCTTTATTCATTCACACAATGAGAGTGTCACTGGCTAGGCAGCATTTATTGCCCATCCCTAATTGCCCCAAGTCAACCACATTGCTGTGGGTCTGGAGTCACATGTCAATCAGACCAGGTGAGGATGGCAGTTTCCTTCCCTAAAGGACATTAGTGAACCAGATGGGTTTTCCCTGACAATCAGCAATGGTTATTTGTTGAAATCAAATTCCACCATCTGCCACGGCAGGGATTCAAACCTGGGTTCCCAGAACATTACCTGAGTCTCTGGATTAACACTCCAGCGATAATACCACTAGGCCATTGTCTGCCACATTCCCTCAGTCCAGGGGATCTAGGGATGGGCAATAAATCACAACAACAAAAACATAAATTGCTGGAAAAGCTCAGCATGTCTGGCAGCATCTGTGGAGAGAAGTCAGAGTTAACATTAACTCATTTCTCTCCACTGATGCTGCCAGACCTGCTGAACATTCCCAACAATTTCCGTTTTTGTTTCTGATTTACAGCATTGGCAGGGATTTTTTTCTCAGTTTTGACTTGATGGGCAATAAATGTTGGCTCAGTCAACAATGTCCTTCAAACAAACCACCAAGAGAAATCTAGCTAGGGTCATATGAAATCTGTCTGACAACAGATTTTGCCAACTTGGCGGTTACTGGAGTATTAGTAATGGTGAATCTCTCCAGCAAATCAGTCAAAACCCTTATATAATAGCAAGATGTTTTGTCAGCTCCACGCAAACTCCTTATACCTTTCAACATTGATGATCCTTCTCTTTGACAGAGCTGTTTCTGATACTCTGTTTAAAATGACATCTCTTTTTACAAATTAGAAGCGATGGGTGCTTTCTAGATGCTGCTTGTGTGGTTTGGTGTTCAACATGTAAATATACAAGAAACTAAAGCCACAAGGGGGGATTTTGTTTCTTCAACGGTGTTCTCCTGGGGCATGGCCCAGGACTAAAGAAACAGGATCCACTTGATTCAGGAATACTTGTCAAGCTCACAGATGCTGTGTATGGCACAGTGTTTCAGGAAGCCATTCGAGTGTAAGGGAGAAGAAAGGATTGCACTTCTAGTAGAGGGATTGATACTATTCTCTGTAGCAAAGACTGAGCATCTAGAGAAATTCCATATCAAAACCAAAAGAACTGCGGATGCGGTAAAGCAGGGACAAAAACAAAGTTGCTGGAAAAGCTCAGCAGGTCTGGCAACATCTGTGAAGAAAAATCCAGAGTTAACGCTTTGGATCCGGTGACCCGAACTCAGAGCAGTTCTGAGGAAGGGTCACCAGAGCTGAAACGTTAACTCTGATTTTTTTTTCACAGATGCTGCCAGACCTGCTGAGCTTTTCCAGCAACTCCTGTCTGTTTTTTTTTAGAGAATTCTATGTTGCTGGCCAGGTGCCAAGGTTCGGGCCATCTACTCAGGACTGGACAGGAATTTGCAATGGGAGGGAGAGGATCCAGCTGTTAGGTATACGAACTTGCAGAGATAGGTTAAGGGGAGCTTCTGAAGGATATTTGTAGAATCTATTTAGCAATATTTGGTAAGATGGAGGCCAAGGGCAACATTAAGGTATGTCAGATGACAAGAAGGGTGTTCTGGCTCTTGAGGGAGTGCGACAAAGGTTTACCAGACTGATCCCTGGTTTGGGACTGCTGATATATAAGGAGAAACTGGATCAGTTTTGACTATATTCACTGGAATTTGGAGGAATGAGGGGTGAATCTCATAGAAGCCTATCAAATTCTAACGGGACTAAAGAGAGTAAACGCAAGAAGGATGTTCCCAATGATCAGGGAGTTTAGAACCAGGGGTCACAGTCTAAGGATATGGGGTAGGCCATTTCAAATGGGGAGAAATGTCTTCACCCCGAGAGTGGTGAGCATGTGGAATTTGAAATAACTCAACAGGGGCCGGTATCCTGTCACTGAGTCACCCTTTATTTACACGTGGAGAGGCCTTGTCACTGATCCAGCTCCCTCAGAGCCAGCTCTCAGAGTGAACAGAAGCTCTGACACTCCTGTTTACACCTGTCAGCCAGGACTCCCTGATTGGACCAGGTTAACAGCCCCAGTCAGGGAACTCATATTCTATGGGTCCACCTGGCTGACCTTGTAACAATCACTACAGAATTCTCTGCCACAGAAAGTGGTTGAGACCAAACATTTGAATATTTTCAAAAAGGAGTTAGAGACAGTTCTTAGGGCTAAAGGGATCATATGGTATGGGGGAGAAAGCAGGAATAGGGGACAAGAGTTGGATGTTCAGCCATGATCATATTGAAAGGTGGAGCAGGCTCAAAGGGCTGAATGGCCTACTCCTGTTTCTATTTTCAATGTTTCAACTACATTTATCTCAGGTATTGGACTCAGCTGAAGAGTAACCTCCACATGACTCCAAATTTTGCCCTTTTGCCTCCTTCATAATGCAGAGATGGTATGGAAGAGATTCTCCTCAGACTGAGGGTAATGGTGGACAGGGATGGGGAGTGGTACTGGATGGAGTGCAAACTCAATCTCATATCTTTCTGTGAGCAAGGAAGGTGTTGATTACACCCCACCCCTACTCGCCCCACCTACCCAGCTGGCTCTCCCTCCACCAGTGCCACAATCGAAATGAGTAGGAGGTTTACTCTGCCCCTTTTTGAAATGTTCCATGTGGCTCAATGGAGGACTTAATTAGGACCTCATGAATCTCTTTCTGTTGATCAAAATCCAACTTAAGTTTGTCAAAAGAAACCCAACCACAAAACCACTTGCTCCTGATCATCTGTGGAAGGAATCTGTAATTTTGGACATGGGAACCCTGGATGGTGTAACAAAGATATAGGAGGGTGTTTTATTCATTTAACACGCCAGTGTGTTGTTCAGAAACAGGCCAATTGGTTTCCAAACTAACTTTGAAGTCCCATCACTGATGTTCCACGGTGAAAAACATCAGTCAGTATTCACTCAGCAAGATTAACCAGCCCCACTTCTACAAACATCCACTCCTTCTAACACTGATGCTCAGTAGCGGCAGTGTGCACTATCTACAAGATGCACTGCAGAAATTCACCAAGGCTTCTTAGACAGAGCCTTCAAAACTCATGATCACTTCCATGAAGGACAAAGGAAACTGATACATGGGAACACAACTCCCTGCAAGTTCCTCTCCAAGCCACTTACCATGCTAGTTTGAAAATATATCACCAGTGTCGTCCGGTCAAAACCTTGGAATTCCCTCCCTAAGGGTATCGTGGGTCTACCTATAGCTACATGGACTGCAGTGGTTTAAGAAGGCAGCTCACCACCACCTTCTCAACGGTAACCAGAGTTGTGCTAAAAATTGCTGGCCCAGCCAGCAATGCTCACATCCTATGAGTGAATGAAAAAAGGTTTTCATAAAGATTCAAGTGCCAATTGACCAATACAAGTGCTTCCATCAGTATTAATCACATTGGACAGGCTATTGGGTCAACACCATCCTGTTTGTCAAATATTGCCATTGTAGCTCCAATAACCATTTCAACAGGAGTAGTACTTTTTTGGTATTCTTTCCTCGAGTATCAACATCACTGGTGAGCTCAATCTTTGTTGCCCATTCCTAATTGCCCCTTGAACTGAGTGGTTTGCTCAATTATTTCAGATGGTCAAATTTCAACGACATTGCTTTGGATCTGGAATCTCACAGAGGCCAGAGTGAGTAAGGGTAGCACATGAGGCAATGGTGTGTCAGTATTGTTACTAGATTAGTGATACAAAGACCATCTGTAAGGTCCTGAGGACCAGCATTCACATTGCACCGTGGCAGATTGTGAAATTTGAATTCAATAAGATCTGGATTTTTTTCTTTAAACATCTATTAGTGATGTTTATAAAATATTACTGATGCTGTTTAGGAAAGAAATTCTGTCTTCCTTACCTGGCCTGGTCTCCATGTGACATGGTTGACTCTTAACTGCCATCTGGTCAATTCGGGATGGACAATAAATCTTGTCTAGCAAATGATCCCCTCAGATTTAATGAAAGAATAAAACAAAATTCCTTCCCTTGATAGGGTTTTTTGACAATTATTACATGGTTGCTGCTAGATTAGCTTTTAATTCCAGCTGATAAAGTCCAGCCTATTGACATCCATATAGCCACTATCAATTATCTTTAAAAAAATACCACCTGCTTCACTAATGTCCTCCAAGGAAGGAAATCCTGACTAAATAACTTTGTCTGGGTTTATAAGTAAGAATTAACTATGGAAACATATTACACTGTAATTATGTCATGGAGTTGTGGACAACCGAAGAAAGGTCACTGGGCTCAAAACATTAACTCTGTCTTCTCTCCACAGATGCTATTAGCCCTGCTGATTTTCTCCAAGATTTTTATTTAATTTAGTTAAAAATATTTTGGGCAGTTGAAAGGAGACCTGACTGAATGTATATGCAATTATAGTTTCTCCTAGAAAAGGAGGTTGTTCAGAGCAGTTAAGGGAATAATTTAACCCTATGTAAGGGTTTCAGTTTGTGAAAATGTCCAGACCAGAAGTGTTTGGTTAGAATGTTGTAGATTATTAGAAGACTGAGAAAGTCTGAGCTCCCCATTGTGTGAGCATTCCAGGAAAATGACTTCACATTCACAGGATGGGAACTAAGAAGAAGCAGTTAAGGCAGAGTTACAGATTTGATAGGAAATGAAAATCTCTCTATACTTTTGCTATACCACTGATGATGTTGGAGAGAAGATGGGATTTTGTTTCTTTGTTTTCTATTTTGAACTTTTTCAAACTGTGTGATATTTAGATGCCTGGTTTGTATCATGTCATTCCCATTTTTATTTCTTTTATGTAATAAACTTCTGTTTTGTTGTTAAAACAAATTGTCAGCCTTAGGTGCTTATGTCCCAGTGGAAGTATAGTATTTCAAATGAAACAAAAAACAAAAATTATCAAGCCAGATTTCATTCTGGGATCTGGTCTATCCAATAGTAATATCACTGGAATCATAGAAACACAGGAACAAGAATAAGCCATTCAGCCTGTTGATCCTACCCCACTATTCAACATAATCAAGGCTGATCGAACACAAGCCTTTAAAAACCGAAAGAACTGTAGATGCTGCAATCAGAAACAAAAACAGAAATTGCTGGAAAAGCTCAGCAGGTCTGGTGGCGTCTGTGGAGAGAAATCAGTGTTATTGCTTTGGGTTGAGTGACCCTTCCTCAGAATCCTTCCTTGACTTTAATGCCTTTAACCGCATTAGCCCTATTGCCCTTAGGCCATTGGTAAACAAAAAATTATCAATTTCTGCTTTAAATACACTCAAAAGACCAAGCTTCCACAGCCCTCTGAGGTTCAGAATTCCAAAGGTTCACATAACCCTCTGATCAAAACAATTCCTCAATCATAAATGGCATCCCCTTATTTTTAGTTTCAGCCCTCTAATTGTAGACTTCCCAACCAGTGGAAACATCTTACCTGCATTTATCCTGTCTATCCCATTAAATATTTTGAAAGTTTCAGTGAGATCACCTCTCATCCTTCGAAACTCTGAGGATATAGGGCAAGTTTACCTAAACTCTCTTCATAGGACAGTCCTGCTTTCCCAGCAACAATCTGGTGAGTATTCACTGCATTCCCATTCTGGCAGTAATATCCTTCCTGAGATAAAGACACACAGACTGAACACAATAATCCACATGCGGTCTAACCAAACTTCTGAACAATTAAAGCAAGATTTCACTATTCCTGTACTTAAATCTTCTTGCAATAAGGATCACCACTCCATTAGCCTTTCTAATAGCTTTCCGAACATGCAAATTAAAATTGAGTGTCTTACTGACAAACACACCTAGGCTTCTCCGAACATCTAGACTTTCCAACCTCTTACCAGTTAAGAAATAATTTGCACATCTGTTCCTCTTACTAAAGTGCATAACTTCACATTTTTCCATATTATATTCCATCTGCCATGTTTTTGTCCACTCACTAAGCCTGTCTAAATCCCCCTGAAGGCAATTTACATCTTCCTCAGTACACACATTCTCGCTCAGATTTTTTATCATCCACAAATTTGGAAATATTACATTTGGGCCCCTCATTCAAGTCATTGATATATATTGGGAACAGCTGATGTCCAAGTCCTGATCCCTGCAGTACCCAATTAATCAAAGCATGGGAATGACCCATTTACTCCAACTTTGCTTTTTGTCTGTCAGCCAATGCTTAATCTACACCAGTACTTTATCTCTAATCCCATGTGCTTTCATTTTTGCCAACCAGCCTAATGCTATTCCCTGGGCTTAGGAGAACAAGACATGATTTGATTAAAACTTCCAGTTTATTTAAAGGGATTGAACAGAGTAAACACTAGGAGGAGGTTTCCATATCTGGGGTGGGTGAGTCTAAAAAACAGTGTCATAGTCTCAGATTAAAGGATTGGCCATTTAGCTCCAGGATAAGGAGAAATTTCTTCATTCAAAAGCGTGTGACCGCACGGAATTTTCTAACTAAGTGGGTTACAGAGGCTCAGATGTTAAGTAAATTCAAGATAGAGTCTGAGAGATTTGGGGATACAATGGGAGTTATGGAGTTTGGGAATGGTGTGGGAAGGTACAGGTGAGGTAAAAATTCAATCAAGATCTTGTTGAATGGCAAAGAAACAGGCTCAAGAGGCCAAATCTCCCTACTCCTGCTCTTATTTCTTATACTGAGTGATACTGGCACTAATGTCAAGTCCATGTCTTTTCTCATCATCCATTCATGGGATGTGGGTATTGCTAGCCAGATCAGGATTTATTGCCCTTGACATAGTAGCAGTGAGTTAACTTCTTGAAAGGCTGCAGTCCTTGTGCTGTAGAGACACCCACAGTGAAGGGGTTCCAGGATTTAGACCCAATGACGCTGATGCAATGGTGATACATTTCCAAGTCAGGATGGTGAGTGGCTTGGAGGGGAACTTGCAGGGGGTGGTGTTCCCATGTATCTGTTGCCCTTGTCCTTCTAGATGGAAGTAGTTGTGGGTTTGGAAGGTGCTGTCTGAGGAGCCTTGGTGAATTTCTGCAGTGCATCTTGTAGACAGTACACACTGCTGCTACTGAGCATCGGTGGTGGAGGGAGTGGATATTGTAGGGGGTGGGTACGGTGTCAATCAAGCTGGGATGCTTTGTCCTGAACAGTATTGGATTTCTTGAAAGTTGTTGGGAGTTGCACTCATCTAGGCATGAAAAGCTGCTTGGGTGATGTAGTATAGGGCCCCGCAGTGTGAAATAGCATAGTGGGAGAACCAGGTGGGAGAACTATGAAACCTTCCTTTCCACCCTCAAAAGCGGGATTATGAAGATGGCTGACAGACCTCCTTATGGCTGAGGTCCCGTTTAGGGGGAGGTGATGGCCCAGTGGTATTATCGCTGGACTGTTAATCCAGAGACCCAGAAAATGTTCTAGGGACCCAGGTTTAAATCCCACCAAGGCAGATAGCAAAGTCTAATGATGACCATAAGCTCATTGTCAATTGTCAGAAAAAACCATCAGGTTCACTAATGTCCTTTAGGAAATGAAACTGCCATCCTTACCTGGTCTGGCCTACATGTGACTCCAGACCCACAGCAATGTGGTTGACTCTCAACTGCCCTCTGGGCAATTAGGGATGGGCAATAAATGCTGGCCTAGACAGTGATGCCCTCATTCTGTGAATGAATAAAACAAAATTGCTACAGACCAGAGATGTAACCTGATGTTTGCATCCCTTCTGTTCTGGTTCCTCACCAGCCGGTGACTTTACAGACCAACTCATTCCGGCTTCACACCTGATTACCGACTTGGTATCCCAGCACATTCGTCAATGCCCATCAACAGTCCTACAGGAAGCTTGTAACTGTTTGCCCAGATCCTTGGCAATTCCATGCCCTGGAAATTGTCTAATGGCTCACATGGAAACCCCAGGGAATTATTCCTTTGGGAAACTGATGAGGGCTCATTTGGCAAAGTTTGATTCACTGGTGGGGCAGGGTGCAGAATAGGTAGGATGGAGGGAGATTTGGGTTTCAAATGTTAATCCGGGCATCTGTTACTGTGTGATTTGAGGTTGATGCAGTGCTGGATTAAGCAGTTCAGCATGCTGCTGTGATAGGTAGCACCAAAACAATAACCCCTTCAGAGAACAGTTTATGCGATTAGATTAAAATCCGAGGCTTAAAGCAAATGTGCCCTTTGACCGCCCCATCTCGCTCCCGCTTGAGAAAATGATCCATGATCTGATTCGGCTCATACCTTGCTGCAGGATTTTTCGGAAGTATTTGTTGTGGATGGTACAGTTCCACCTCCGGCTTCGGAACTGGAACTGGCATTCCCGTACTCCCAGCCTGGCTCCTTTCGCCACCTCACTCACGATCTCCGGCTCAGTTTGGCACAGTTCAGCCTGCTTCCCTGCCAACCGCTTGGTTTTCCGGCAGATGCTGTTTGGGTCCATCACCAGGGGACTTCCCACTGCCCTGTGTCCGAAACAAAAGTGAATTGTTTTTTTTTAAAATCAACATGATTTTGACATTGTCACGGCAACATCGCTTTTATTAAGAGATAGTAGGAACTGCCAATGCTGGAGAATCTGAGGTAACAAGGTGTAGAGCTGGATGAACACAGCAGGCCAAGCAGCATCAGAGGAGCAGGAAATCATTTTCAGATTTCTGAAGAAGGGTCCAGAGCCGAAACATCAGCTTTCCTGCTCCTCTGATGCTGCCTGGCCTGCTGTGTTCATCCAGCTCTACACCTTGTTAGCATTTTTATTAAAATTGGGGAGAACATTAAGGACGATCACAAGGAACAAATGGTTCGAACTATCAGCAATGACTGTACAGAATGCAACTCTTTCCTTTGGAAAAGACAGAGCTAAGAGGTGACCCAATAAGACTCTTTAAAATGGTGAGTTCGGCTGAACATACAGAAAACATTTCCACTTGAAAGGAGACCATGGCCACAGCATTATAAATATTTTCTTTTATTCATTCACAAGATGAGGGTGGCACTGGCTAGGCCAGCATTTATTGTCCAGAGGGCATTTAAGGGTCAAACACATTGCTGTGGGCCTGGAGTTACAATGTAGGCCAGACTAGGTAAGGATGACAGCTTCCTTCCCTAAAGGACATTAGTGAAGTAGATGGGCTTTTCCAACAATTGATTCATGATCATCATTAAACTCTTAATTCCAGATTTACATTGCCATTTGCTGGGACCAGGATTTGAACTCAGGTCCCTAGAACATATGTGGGTCTCTGGATTAACAGTCTAGCAATAATATCACTAGGCTATTGACTCCCCTTTAGTTATCGCAGGGCAGCGACTTGAAAAACATTCGGGAATTTGCATATTAATCCTTCCTAACTGATTAAAGATTTAATAGCCATCTTAGGTTTGTTCAACACCATATCATTTCTATGTCCCTTTGATTTTTGGCTTCTAAATCCTGTGTCTGACGTATCTCTCTCACTGGCACCTGAAGAAAGAGTGAGACTCCAAAAGCTAGTGTCATCAAATAAACCTGTTGGACTATAACCTGGCATTGTGTGATTTTTGACCTTCCCCAAACGAGATTCACAAGGACAAAATGGTTCAAGCTATTGGTAATCGCTACACAGAAAGCAACTCTTTCCTCCGGAAAAGACAGAGCTAAACAGTGATCTGATAAGGTTCTATTTAATGGTGAGTTCAGCGAAATGCATTTCCACTTAACAGGAGACCACAGCCACCGCATTATATAAATATACAGTGGTGACCAGTAATTCCAATAAGGAGATCAGGAGAAATGTACTTAGCCAGCAAGGTCAGGAGTGGAACACATGGAGTAATTGAGGGAAAACCTGCATTTTAGAGAAGCCAGATAAACACAAGAGAGAAAGCACAGAGGGACATGGTAAACTAGTCAGACCTGGAGCCATAAGAAATAGGAAAAGGAGCAGGCCATTTGGTCCCTTGAGCCTGCTCTGCCATTCAATAGGATCATGGCTGATCCAACATTCCTCATGCCTACCTTCCCTCTAACCCTTTTTTCCCCGACTGATCAAGAATCTATCTTTCTCAGCCTTAAGTATACATAAGGATTCTGCCCCCACAGCTCTCAGTGGCAAGGAGTTCGAAAGTCTCACAACCCTCATCTTAAATTTGCTTCTTTTTATTCTGAGATGATGCCCTTTGGTCCCAGACTCTCCTGTGCAGGGAAATGTTTCAGCATTTACCTTGTCAAGCCCCTTAAGAATCTTATATGCTTCAATATGTCATGTTATGGTTATGTTTCTGTGTATCACGCTTAGGAGAAGAACTACTCCCAAGAGGTTCACCTGGGGCATGAAGACTGGCTGGAAGTAGATAGACCGAATGGCCTGTTTTTGTCCTGTTGATTTGATGTTAGAAGTTTTTTAGCACATCTCTCGTCATCTTGAGGTGCTGGGACTATGACCTGGAAAAACATCTGCAGCCTACTGGACTAGTACGAGCCTCATTTAATTATAATGTGCGTGCACACACATCTACACACACAAATATCAAACATGCAGCCACATGATCAGCAGCTCTGTTTTAAATCAAAGATTAATCCCTTGTGTGCCCCCATGGAATCTTTAACAGCGCTGCATAAAGACATAGGCACAGGCAAGCTCTGCTGGATTCTCTGACCTATAATTGAGCTCCGTTTAACCAACATGCAGGGAAAATCTTTGTCTGGGAGTAAACAGGAGGGGGAGGTGTATCGGGGATCTGTGTGAGAGGTACTGCTCATTTCTTCCTGTGATAAATGCACAACCCTGTTGTCATGATGCATTGGTACACTTCAGTGATACCCAGACAGTAATCAGTCATGCAACAAATTCCCTATCCCATCCCGGTCCTCATAGGGAGCTGCAGAACAAAAGAAGTGAGAGGGTGATATTTATGTCCATGTACGTCTGTATAAATATGTGTTTGTCTGTGTGCATAAACGTAGGAGTGTGTATAAAAGTTGAGAAGTATTGTCGCAATTGTAGAAAGCATCGGTGAGGCCATACGATACCAGAGAAAAATTAGGCCATTTGGCCCATCGTGTCTGCTCCACCTTTCGACCGTGGTTGGTATGTTTCTCAAACCCATTCTCCCTGTAAACCATTGATCCCATTACTAATCAAGAACCTATCTATCACTGTCTTAAATACACTCAATGACTTGGCCTCGACAGCCCTCTGTGGCGATGAGTTCCACAGATTCACCACCCTCTGGCTGGACAAATTCCTCCTCGTCTCAGTTCTTCTCTGGAGTATTGCATACAATTTTGGTCCCTTACTTGAGGAAGATGTAATTGCATTGAAGGCACTTCAGAAGAGGTTCGCTAGATTGATTCCAGAGATAGAAGGTTTGTCTTAAGAGGAGAGATTGAGCAGTTTAGGCCTACACTGACTAGAGTTTAGAAAGATGAAAGGACATCTAATTGAGATATATCAGATTCAGAAGTAGAAGTAGGGAGGACGTTATCTCTTGTGAAGCAAAATAGAACAAGAGGTCATTGTTTTAGACAAAAGAATGGCAGATTTAAAAGAGAGATGAGGAGAAGTTGCTTCTCTCAACAGGTTTTGAATCTGTGGAATTCATTATCCTGGAATATGTAGTTTGCTAGAACATTGAATAAATTTAAGGAGGAGATAGACAGATTTGTAATTAGTAATGGGTTGAATGATTATGGAGAGTGGATAGGAAAATGGAGTTGAGGCTGAGATGAGATCAGCCATGATTGAATCAAATGGCAGAGCAGGTGTAAGGGGCTGAATGGCCCACTCCTTCTCCTAGTTCTTATGTTTTTGATTTTATATAATATATGTCTACGTACAAATAGATTAATTCCTTATGAGTAACGGACATGTACAGGAAGTATGACATATGGCACACTCGACCCAAAGGAAGGAGAGTTTCCAAGCAAACGACAGGCAAACCCATCCCCAGCTCTTTCCATTTTTATTTCTAACTCTTCCATGTGACATAGGCATTATTAGCAAGAATGGTCCATCCCCAACTGCCCTTAAGCTGAGTGCCTTTCTTGGGCATTGCAGGGGGCAGTTAGCATGGTCACCCTGATTGAGACAACGTTTAGATTCCAGAATTCTTTTGTTAAACATCAAATTCCAATTCCACTGGTGTGGGGTTGGAACATGTGTCCATAGAGGCTGCTAGTTCTGTGATTGTGCCGCTAAACTATTGACATCCCAGATATAAGTTAACCATGGCCCCTGTAGAATTCTAGGTCCCTGGCAGTTGGTAGAGACTAGGCAAAATAGGTCACTTCAGAGGGAGTTGACATAATGACATATCCTTATACCAATATCTTTCAATCAACCACCTCAGAGGTTCACTTAGACATCACTGGAGGAGGATCTAGGACTTGACTCCAGGCCATTTCGTAAGGAAACTACCTCTGTTTTGGATCATTCATCCCCCAGAACCACCAGGAAGTCTCCCGGAATTGGAGTCACTCTCCAAGGCATCAAAGACCAAGAGGAAAATCATCTGTACTTTAAATAAAATATTGCGACTTCTTTTTTCCCGTTCCTTTGAACATTTAAATTTATTAGGAATAGAACTGTTGTAAATAGGGTTGTAAAGGCTGCTTTATAGCTGGAGGCAGTTGTGCGCAGGAGATCATTAAAAAAAACCCTCCAGAATTGCACTGAACCAGAGTAAATAACTCTCCGGCAGGTTAAGATGTGGATATGTTGATCGTTAACAATATAATTGCGTTAGAAAAACACCTTTGAAAGCCAAATGGAATTCTACATTTCATATATTAGAATACTTGGTACACAGCAAAGAAATGGTATTAAATTTTCCCAAATGCTACGCCACTGCTCAAGGATTAAAGATAGGATCATAGGCTTGTAGAATAACTACTACGCAGAGATAAGCCATTTGGCCCATTATGTCAGTGTTAGCTCTCTGCACAAGCCATTCAACTAGTTCCACTCTACCAGCTTTTCCATGCAGCAGTGCAATTTTTTTTTCACCATAACGATCCAATTCAGTTTGAAGGCCACAATTGAACCCACCTCCACCACAATATGAGGCAGCGCAATCCAGATCCTAACTACTCACTGCCTAAAACGTGTTTCTCAGGTTTGTTGCTGGTTCTTCTGCATTTACCAAGACTTAATTTAGTCTTGTTTTTGATCCTCCAGCTAATGGGAACATTTTCTCCTGATTTACACTGCTTAGATTCCCCACGATTCTGAACACCTTGATCAAACTTCATCTCCACGTTCTTGAAGGTAAAATGGATGGAGACATGAACAATGAAATTCAAGGTTGAGAAGCAGAAAGTGATTGGCTTTCAAAGGTTGAATATGGAAAGACAGTATACATGGCAGAATTTTGAAAAGTGAATGGAGAGGCCTTGACATCCATATGCAGAACCAGTCAATGAGTTGGTTAAAAAAATTCTAATGAAGGGTCACTGGACTCGAAACGTTAACTCTGCTTTCTCTCTACAAATGCTGCCGGACCTGCTGAGTTTGTCCAGCAATTTCTGATTTTGTTTCTGATTTCCAGCATCTTTGGTGCTTTTTAGTTAAAAAAATTATAGTTACTTGGGTTTACCAGGGATTCATAAAATAGTTACAGTGTAGAAGTAGGCCATTTGTCCCACTATGTTAGTGCTGGTTCTCCAAAGGAGAAATCTACATTGTACACTCCCTCTTTGGTTCCCTGTAACCCTATACAGTTTCCTTCTGAGATTTTGATCCAACAACCTTTCGAAAGTCTCTGTGAACTTCTTTCACTGCACTCTCAAGCAGTGCAATCCAGATCCTAACCACTCACTGATTAAAAAAGGTTTCCATATCTCTCCATTGCTTCTTTTGCCAATGATCTAAAATCTGTGCCCCTTGCTTCCACATTCTTCCACCAACAGTTTCTCCCCATCTACTCTGTCCAGACCTCTCCTGATTTTGAACACCTCAATTAAATCTGTATTCAAATTTCTCTGTTCAAGTATAGCAGCCCTAACATCACCAAACTTTCTACATAGCTGAAGTCCTTCATCCTTAGAACCACTCTCATCAATATCTTCCTCATTCACAATCTAATGCCTTCAAACGTTTACAATATTCCAGTTGAGGTCAAACCAGTGCTGGACATAACTTCCTTGATTTAGTCCCATCTGTCCCAGTTGATAAACCCTGTTAGGTCAGATGCTTTATTAGGCATGGACTCAAGTTCTCCTGCCACATTCAGTGACAAATGCACATATTGACTCAGAGATAGTAGGAACTGCAGATGCTGGAGAATCCGAGACAACAAGGTGCAGGGCTGGATGAACACAGCAGGCCAAGCAGCATCATAGGAGCAGAGAGGCTGACGTTTCGGGCCTAGACCCTTCATCAGAAAAGGGGGAGGGGAAGGGGGTTTTGAAATAAATAGGGAGAGAGTGGGAGGCGGATAGAAGATGGATAGAGGAGAGGATAGGTGGAGAGGAAACAAACAGGTCGAAGAGGCGGGGATGGAGCCAGTAAAGGTGAGTGTAGGTAGGGAGTTAGGAAGGGGATAGGTCAGTCCAGGGAGGACGGACTGTCGCTGTCAGTTCCTGCACCCTCTTAGGATTGTATGCTTTATTTCATATTGTGTGTCTGTGCTCTTCCAATCAAACTGTAACACTTCACACTTCTCTGTGTTGGACTTCATCCACTGGATGGCACAGTGGCTCAGTGGCTAGCACTGCTGCCTCACAGCACCAGGGACCTGGGCTTGATTCCAGCCTCAGGTGACTGTGTGGAGTTTGCATGTTCTCCCTGTGTCTAGTGCGGCTTTCCTCTGGGTGCTCTGGCTTCCTCCCAAAGTCCAGAGATGTGTAGGTGAGGTGGATTGGCCATGCTAGAGTGTCCAAGGATGTGCAGGCTAGGTGGATTAGCCATGGGAAATACAGAATTGCAGGGATAGGGTAGAGGGTGGTGTGCTGCGCAGAGGGTCAGTGCAGGATCAATGGCCTCTTTCCGCTCTTAGGAATCTATGTTTTTATCTTCAGCCATTTCATCAGTTTGTCTTTGTCCTCTTGAAGTTGGACACCCTTCTTCCACAACTTTAACAATCCTTCCAAGCTTTGTATCAGCTGCAAATTTCAAAGTTATGCCCTGTACACCAAGGTCTGTGTTATTAATGTATACCGGGGAATGCAAGAACCCTAATATCGATCTCTAGGGAATTCTAATCCACTCCTCCAGTTCAAACAATAACTGTGACCATTACTCTCTGCTTCCCGCCCCTCAGTTCATTCAGTCTTCATGTTGCTATTGTCCTTTTTACTCTATGTACACTAACTTTGATCATAAGCCTGTTGTCTCATACACCAACATCAAAATCTTTGCCCTCACCAACCTTCTCTTCAAAAAACTCCAACAAGTTAATTGAACAAAATTTGACCTTAACCAATCTGGTTTTCCATATTGAACCCCTATTTGCCCAAGTGACTTAACTTTATCCTGAGTCATCATTTCCACCGCTGAGGTTAAACTAACTGTCCATCTGTTACTGGGGTACTGTCTACACCCTTTTTGTAATATTGGCAATTCGCTAGTCCACTAGCACCAGCCCTCCTCTGGAGTCTCAGGAAGAATAACAAAATTACTGGTGGTACCTCCACAATTTCTACTCTCACCTCACTCTGCCTCCATAGGTGCATTTCATTTGGGCTTTGTGTTTTATCAGACAGCCTCTGTAATCCACGATCCCTCTAATTTTGTTTCCTTTTTTTTGTGGATCTCCAAGGTTCATGCTTGGCAGCAATGTCCAAAAATTGGAAATGAATGCTGGGAATGGTGTTGACACATGGATTGGCGTGCACGGACCCTACAGGGTGGGTATGCACATAATGGCTTAGAGAGAACATTGTCTGCAATACTTCCTCCTTATCAATCTAAATCCTTCAAGTATCCAAACTCCCTCTGTTTCACCATGACAGAATCAGAGTTAAAGAGGTCTACAGCATGGAAACAGGCCCTTCAGCCCAACTTGGCCATGCCGCCCAGTTTTCACAATCAAACCAGTCCCATTTGCCGGCATTTGGTCCATATCCCTCTATACCTATCCCATTCTTGTACTACACCTGTATAAATATTCTTAAATGAAAGAATTGTACTCGCTTCCACCATGACATCTGGCAGCCCGTTCCAGACACTCACCACACTCTGTGTGAAAAAATTGTCCCTCTGGACCCTTCTGTATCTCTCCCCCTCACCTTAAACCTATGCTTCTTCGTTTAGAGTCCCCTACCATGGGGAAAAACTGTTGGCTATCAGGGTTATCTAAGTCTCTCATTATTCTATAAGGTCACCTCTCAATCTCCTATGCTCCAGGTGAAAATAGTCCCAGCCTATCCAAGCAGGAGCAAATTACTGAAGATACTGGAATCTGTACTGAAAACAAAATAGGCTGGAGATCATAGTTGGTCAGGCAGCATCTAGAGAGAGAGCAAGCTAAAGTTTCAAGTCTAGATGACTCCTCATCAGAGCCAAGTGTGGAGGGGGCTCCCAGCCTATTCAACCACTCTCTATTTCTCAAACCTTCCAGTCCAGGTAACATCCGAGTAAATCTTCTCTGTACTTTTTCCTAATTTAATAATATCCTTTCTACAGTAGTTTTACCAGAACTGCATCCATGACCTTTGGGGAGGTGATGGTTTCATGGTAACATCATCGAACTAGTAACGGCAAAGTCACCATAGTCTTATGAGAACATAGGACTGTTCATTTGTTAGACAGAGATGACTGGTGGTTGTTTAACCTGAGGGTCACCATACCCTAGGTGAGGTGAGAGGCTGAGAATGAGACTCCTTCATGGTAACCTCAGCTGGTGTGGGAATTGAACCCACACTGTTAGCATCCCTGACCAGCCAAGAGAGCCAATGACGCTCTAACTAATAGCCCCGATTCCAAGGCTAATGTTCTGGTGCCAATGTCACCGTGGAAGGAGCAGGATTGAGAATGATTTGAGAACTGGTGACCACCATTGGTTGTTGGAAAAATCCATTGGATTCACTAATGCCCTTTGGGAAAGGAATTCTGCCACCCTCACCTGGTTTGGTTTACATGTGACTCCAGACCCACAGCAATGTGGTTGACAATCAACATCACTCTAAAATGGCCCAGCAAGACACTCAATTCAAGGGCATTAGGGATGGACTTGCCAAATGCTGGGCTTTACCAGCAAGCCCAAGGTGGATCAAAAGAAAAACTGATGAGGTATTCCCTTCCTTGCTAAGGACACATATAAAATATTAATTTAATCCCACAGGGTAATGATGAGAGGGAATTACCTCTCTCAAAGGGTTGTGAATCAGTGAAATTCAGTACCCCAGAGTGTGGTGGACTCTGAATAAACTTAAGGAGGAAACAGACAGATTTTTAATTAGTAACGGGCTGAAGTGTTATGGAGAGCAGACAGGAAAGTGGAGTTGAGGCCAACCATGATCCTATTAAACGGCTGAGCAGGCTCAAGAGGCCGAATGGCCTATTCCTGCTCCTAGTTCTTATGTTCTTACACCCTCTACCTCCATGCATAAGTTACTTCTTTGCCCCTAACTATCTTTGGTCTCATCGATATCATTATCGATATGCGTAAAAACAGAGGGTCAGAATTTAAAAGCAGAGATTTCCTGCTAGAACTTTAAAAATCACAGGTCAGGCTTCACTTGGGAGCATTTCAAACAATTTGGGGCACAACATTTGATGAAAAAAGGCATAAAAGCCTTTGAAAGGGCGTCCAGGAGATTTACCAGGGTGTTTATTAAGTTTCAACGGGTTCAGTTATGATGAAAAGTTCTTGAGTAGATTTGTAGCTCGGGTTGTGGATATTGTGGTTGGTTGGCTCGCCGAGCTGCTCGCTGTTCCGCAGATGTTTCATTACCCTGCTGGTAGCATCATCAGTGCAGCCTCCGATGAAGTGCTGTTGTGTTTTCCCGCCTGTTATTTAAACTCTGGGGTCTGTTGGATTTGATTACCTTATTTCTGGTTTTCCTTCACAGTGGTGTATATATAGGGTCTAGTTCAATGTGTTTGTTGATGGCCTTCTTGGTGGAGAACCAGGTCTCTAGCAATTCCCGTGCTTGTCTCTGTTTGACCTGTCCTAGGATCCTGGTGTTGTCCCAATCAAACTGGTGGCTCTCCTTATCCATGTGAACAGAGATGAGTGAGTATTGGTCACTATTGAAAAGTTGAAGAAAGTTCAGACTGCTGTCCTTGTAAAAGGAGAGGTTAAGAACTGACCTACTTGAGTTTTACAAGATGATGAGAGGTTTTGATAAGAAAACAAACCTATCACCCCTGGCAAATGGTCAATAACCAGAAATCATAGAACATAGGACATAGAACATAGAACATTACAGCGCAGTACAGGCCCTTCGGCCCTCGATGTTGCGCCGACCTGTGAAAACCAATCTGAAGCCCATCTAACCTAAACTATTCCATTATCATCCATATGTTTATCCAATGACCATTTAAATGCCCTTAAAGTGGGCGAGTCTACTATTTTTGCAGGCAGGGCATTCCACGCCCTTACTACTCTCTGAGTAAAGAACCTACCTCTGACATCTGTCCTATATCTATCACCCCTCAATTTAAAGCTATGTCCCCTCATAGGTTTAAAATTATCGGTAAAAGATCCAGCAACGAGATAAGATTTGTTTCTAAACTCAGACAGTTGCTGCGGACTGAAACATTATAGCTGACAGGATAGTGGAAGGTGATTCCATAAATAATCTTACAAGAGGGTTGGACAGGAACTTGTGGAGAAATCTACAGAGTTCCAGACAGAAAGCAGGACCAAACATAATGTCCTTTCCAAGGCAGGCTCCTCCTGTACATTTCCAATACATGTCATTCTGTGTAGCCTGTTGTAAGAAGCCTGTTAGAGATTTGTGAAGGGGAGTTTGTAGGATCCCCATAATGGGACAGAATTATCTTCAAAAAGAGAACTAAAGTATCAAGGCTTAACTTTAAAAAAATTAATTTTTAAATTACTGTGCATCCTGAAGGGAATTCTAATTGAAGACTCCAAAATCGAGAAAGACTTTAAGCGGGTGAATAATGAAAAGTTGTGTCTACTGGTCAGGCAGGCAGACCTTTAAGACTTATGCCATCATTAATGGAAATTTTGATGATTTTCCGTGTGCGCTTATGGCAAACTCAACAGCATCATTTAAAAATGGACTGGATGTTGGATTGAAATGGAGAGGATTAACTTTTAAAAACTGAAAGAACTGCAGATGCTGTAAAAATGAAACAAAAACAGAAATTGCTGGAAAAGCTCAGCCGGTCTGGCAGCATCTGTGAAGGGAAATCAGGGTTAACTTTTCCCATTTGGTTTCATGCCCACATCCGTTCAAGTTAGACCGATTGAGGAGAAGGCAGGGTCAGAAAACTTTCTTCAGCCTTGGGCTTCTTCATAACACTGTTTATTACAAAGCTAAATGCTACAAGACATGGTATTGACACACCATAGAAAGCATTCTAGAAGGTTGCATCTGCTCTTCCCAAGACCTCAAGAAACTACAGAGAGTTGTGAACACAGCCCAGTCCATCACACAAACCAGCCTTCCTCCCATTGACTCCATCTATATTTCCCACTGCCTTGGGAAAGCGACCAACATAATCAAAGACCCCTCCCAGCCTGGTTATACCTTCTTCTGTCTGGCAGAAGATATAAAAGTTTGTATACACATACGAATAGATTCAAGAACAACTTCTTCCCAGCTGTGATTAGACTTCTGATTGGACCTCTCAATTTTTAAAGTTAATGTTGATCTCGCTCTCTGTGCATTTTCTCTGCAACTGTAACATTGTATTCTTTGGTCTTTTCTATTACCCTAATGCACTTTGTATGGTATGATCTGCCTATACTGCACGCAAAACAAAACTTTTCACTGTACCTAGGTACATGCGACAGTAACAAATCAAATCAAATCAAAAATGATGTATCAGGTTCTAATTTTACAGTTATATTATTAAAGGCTATTCCAAAAACTCTACACATAATGCTAGTCAGTCCCCCACCCCCGTCCCAGGCCCCAAGAAGACTTTCCACATCAAGCAGATGTTCACCTGCACATCTGCCAATGTGGTATACTGCATCCGCTAACCCGGTGTGGCTTCCTCTACATCGGGGAAACCAAGCGGAGGATCGGGGACCGCTTTGCAGAACACCTACGCTCGGTTCGCAATAAACAACTGCACCTCCCAGTCACGAACCATTTCAACTCCCCCTCCCATTCCTCAGACGACATGTCCATCCTGGGCCTCCTGCAGTGCCACAACGATGCCACCCGAAGGTTGCAGGAACAGCAACTCATATTCCGCTTGGGAACCCTGCAGCCCAATGGTATCAATGTGGATTTCACAAGTTTCAAAATCTCCCCTCCCCCTACCGCATCCCAAAACCAGTCCAGCTCGTCCCTGCCTCCCTAACCTGTTCTTCCTCCCACCTATCCCCTCCTCCCACCTCAAGCCGCACCTCCATCTCCTACCGACCAACCTCATCCCGCCCCCTTGACCTGTCCGTCCTCCCTGGACTGACCTATCCCCTTCCTAACTCCCTACCTACACTCACCTTTACTGGCTCCATCCCCGCCTCTTCGACCTGTTTGTTTCCTCTCCGCCTATCCTCTCCTCTATCCCTCTTCTATCCACCTCCCACTCTCTCCCTATTTGTTTCAGAACCCCCTTCCCCTCCCCCTTTTCTGATGAAGGGTCTAAGCCCGAAACGTCAACCTCTCTGCTCCTATGATGCTGCTTGGCCTGCTGTGTTCATCCAGCCCTGCACCTTGTTGACTCCACATGCTTCTCTGCATATATTTCTAACTTTCACAGGGCTAGATTTAAGGCTTCCAGTCCAGCTCTCCACCTGTTTCACTCTGCATCTCTAAACTCCACCCATACAGTGCTGTTTATGGCCAGTGAGGAGCAGCTTTGTGTCATCATCACAGGTTTACTCCAGAGTCCTCGAACCCTGACATAAGTTACAGAGGGAAAGCAGAATGAACAGGATGAGAACAGGTACCTGCAATTGAACAACAATAACTGGTCAATTTCCAGACCGTAGCTGCTGTGATAGAATAGCCCAGCAGCAGAAGTCAGTTCAAACCATCACCCCATCTCCGACTCTTTCTCTATATCCCTGTAATTTTATCCTCTCCAAGTTTCTATGCAAATTCTAAATGCTAGTCACCTGAATCTATTTTTCCGTATATTAACTTTAGCATTTTTACCAAAGTCGGGCTGTTCGGCCCCTCAAGCCTGGCTCACCATTTAGTAGAATCATGGCTGATCCAACATTCCTCACATCCACTTTCCTGCCCTTTCCCTGTAAGCCTTGATTCCACTACAGACCAAGAATCTAACTCTCTCAGCCTTAAATATACACAAGGACTTTGACCCTGCTGCTCTCATGGCAAGGAGCTCTAAAGACCGACAACCCATTCAGAGAAGAAGTTCCTTCTCATCTTAGTTTTAAATTTGTGCCACTGAATTCTGAGACTCTGTCCTCTGGTTCTAAACTCTACCATATCCCTCAAGAATCCTGAACAAGAATCCAGAACTGAGGAAAGGTCACTGGATCTGTTCTGAGGAAGGGTCACTGGACCCGAAAAGTTAACTCTGTTATTTCCTTCACAGATGCTGCCAGGCCTGCTCAGCTTTTCCAGCCACTTTGTTTTTGTCCCTTAAAAATCCTATATGTTTCAATGAGATCACCTCTCATTCTTCTAAACTCTAATGAGTACAGTCCCAACCTGTTTAACCTTTGCTCATAAGACAATCCCTCCATACCCAGAATCATCTCTGAATGGCCTTAAATAAGGGACAAAAACTGCTCACAGTACTCCAGATGTGGTCTCACCACTACTTTGTGCAGTTGCAGTTATATTTCCCTGCTCTTATACTCAAAACGCTTCGAAATAAAGGCCATCATTCCATTCACCTTCTTGATTGCCTCCTGTACCTTGGTGCTAGCTTTCTGTGTTTTGTACAAAAGTCCCCTCCAAGTCCCTTTGTGTTGCAGCTTTCTGCAGTTTTACTCCACTTAAATAATATTCTGTTCTTTTGTTTTTCCTTCCAAAATGAGCAACTTCACATTTTCCATTTTATACTCCATTTGCCAACTTTTTGCCTACTTACTTCACCTGTCAATATCTCCCTGTAAACTCTTTGTATGCCTCTCACAAACTGCCTTTCTGCCTATTTTTGTGTTGTCTACAAATTTGTCTCCAGTACATTCACTTCATTCTTCCAAGTCATTAATATTTACTGTAAACAGTTTCAGTCCCAGCACTGATCCCTGCCGAACCTTACTGCTCATGGGTCACCAACCTGAAAAAGAACCCCTTATCCCCACAAGCTGTTTCCTGCTCATGTGCCAAGTCTCTATCCATGCCAATAGACTACCTCCAACATTGTGGGCTGTTATCTTATGACTTCACCTTTTGTGAGGTATCTCATTGAATGCCTTCTGGAAGTCCATGTGAAGCATATCTATTGGCTCCCCTCTATCCACTCTGGTTGAGATTTCCTCAAAAGACTCTAATAAATTAGTCAGACACGGTTTCCCTTTCATGAAGCCTTGCAGATTCTGATTGATTAGATTACAATTTTCATATGCTCTGCTAACTCTTCCTTAATAATTAATTCCAATACTTTTCCAAGAATAGATGTTAGGCTAATCAGCCTATAGTCACCCTCTTTTTGCCTCCCTCCCTTTAGAGGTATTACATTGGCAGTTCTCCAATCCTTTGGCACTTTCCAGAATCCAAGGATTTTTGGAAAACAAAATCGCAAGAATGTTGATTCTTTTCAAACTCACCTCAAACATGTGTCATCTGGTTATCAACTCTCCAGTCATTGCAAACAGTCCCTCTTTATTTGCTCTCTACTTCAAGATTTTAGCCATTTCTTTGGACTAAATAGTCTTCAGATTATGATTTCACTGTCAATGAATATCATATTTCAATAAAACCCCAAGATCACTCTTCTGTACGCTGTCTTCATCTGTACCCAATTATTTTGGAGTCCCATTTCTGTGTCCCTTTTCCAAGTGACATGGTTGTATTCCTTCATGTGAAACAGCAACTCCCAGCTTTTAGAAACTTCGCCCAAACTCTTCCAATTCTTCTGCCAATTTTTTCCCACCACTGATGATGCTTTCTGAGTTAGCATCACCAGCAAACCAGATGAATTTATTCCCAGATACAGAATGTTCTTGAAAATTAATAATCGAGACAACAACTGAGTTCAAATTTCTTTGAATTAGTTCAAGAAGTTGAAATCTTCTCATTTACGAACATGGGAATAAGATGCTGGTGTCAGGAAAAGTTGCCATGATGCTATTGGATTGTGGTTAAAAGCCCCTCCTGGTTCTCAATTGCCCTGAGGCAAACAAATCTGCCATCCTTAACCAGACTGGGTCTGATGACTCCAGACTTCATAGCAACGTGATTAACTTTTCACAACCCTCTGAAGCACTGCATTAAACTGTTGGGAAGGTAGTAGCACTGTGGTAATATCATTGGGCTAGTAATTTTTTTGTATTATTCACTTGGGAGACATGGGCCTCGCTGGCTGGCCGGCATTTATTGCCCGTCCCTAGCTGTACTAAAACTGAATGATTTGCTAGGCTATTTCAGAGGGCAGTTGAGAGTCAACCACATTGCTGTGGGTCTGGAGTCACATGTAGGCCAGACAGGGTGGGCTTGGCAGATTTCCTTTCCTGAAGGACGTTAGTCAACCAGACGGGTTTACCGACAATCAACAATGGTTTCACGGTCATCAGTAGATTGTTATTTCCAGATTTTTTTAAAAACTGAATGCAAATTCCACCAACTGAAGATTCAAACCCGGATCCCCAGAACATAGCTGAGTTTATGGATTAATAGTCCAATGAATAATATCACTAGGCCATCGCATCCCAGATGCATCCAGTAATCCTGATGCATTAATGCTCTTGGCAGATGTGTATAAATCCCACCATAGTAAGCAAAATGTGAACCTGGTTAATAAAGCTGGCACCTAAAACTGCCATAAAAACTCATCCGGTTCACTCATCCCCTTTTGGGATAAGAAATCTGCTGACCTACCTGTGGCCAGACACACAGCATGACTCCTGACCACTCTCTGAAATAGCCCAGCAAACCGCTAAGGAATGGCCAACAAAGGCTTTGCTGGCAATGCCCACATCCCATGGAAAATCCAAAAGAAAACACTTGTGTGAAGGTATTACCTAGCAAGAAGAGTCTGACCCTCTCTAGGGTAACTAGAGACTGGCAGTAAATGCTGCCAGCAACGCCCAGTCTTCTAACTTATGCTGAGGGTGGCATGGTGGCTCAGTGGTTAGCACTGCTGCCTCACAGCGCCAAGGACCTGGATTCAATTCCAGTCTGTATGGAGTTTGTACGTTCTCCCCGTGTCTGCGTGGGTTTTCTCCGGGCGCTCTGGTTTCCTCCCACAATCCAGAGATGTGCAGGCTAGGTGGATTGGCCATGCTGAATTGCCCGTAGTGTCCAGGGATGTTTAGGTTAGGTGGGTTAGACATGGGAAAATGCAGGGCTAGGGGAATGGGTCTGGGTGGGTTGCTCTTCGGAGGGGTGGTGTGGACTTGTTGGACCGAATGGCCTGTTTCCACACTGTAGGAATTCTAATTCTATGAACTTATCACATTTCAAATCTTACTTACACCACCTTGAGGAGGTGATGGCCTAGTGGCATTATTGCTGGTCTGGGGGCCTGAGTTCAAATCCTACCACAGCAGATGGTGGAATTTGAATTTAATTCAATAAATACATTACCATTGATACTTGTAAGAATAATTTGCGATAGTCTCAGAGATGATGATGGAATACACAGTAACCAGACTTTACCTCTAAAATTCCTCTCTCCATCTCCTTCTCCAACGAGTCAGTATCACTTCACTGCAGCCTTCTCTGCTCTGTAATTTCCTACAGGGTCATAGAATCCCTACAGTGCAGATTGAGGCCATTCGTCTCATCAAGTCAACACTAATCCTATACCCAGAACCCCATATTTATCATAGTCAACCAACCTAGCCTGCACATCCCTGAACACTACGGGGCAATTTAGCACAGCCAATCCACCTAACCTACATATCCACGGACTGTGGGAGGAAACGCACGCAGACACAGAGAGAACGTGTAAACTCCACAGAGGCTGTCACCCAAGGGTGCGCCAGGACCCCGGTGCTGTGAAGCAGCAGTGCCAACCACCATGCAACCCATGCATAACATTTGCTAATGTCTTGGTCTCCGACAAAAGCATGGAGGTAAGTATCATCAGTTACACTTCACAACTTCATTGTTATTGTTATAACTATTATTAAGAGACAAAGAAGTTCTGAACGTTCATAAGCTGGTTTGACATCAGCTGGAACATTATGCCCACAAGAGTTTAGGAAGGATATGAACATATTAGAGAGAAGGCAGAAAATATTCACAAGAATGGTTCCACTGGTAAGGAACCTCAGTCGTGAAGATAAATTGGAGAAGCTGGGATTATTTTCCTCGGAAAAGAGAAGGTTGAGATGCGATCTAATAGAGGTGTTTAAAGTGATGAGGAGTCATAGAGTTATACAGTCATACAACACAGAAACAGACCCTTCGGTCCAACTCGTCCATGCCAACCAAGTTTCCTAAACTAAACTAGACCCCTTTGCCTGTGTTTGGCACATATGCCTCTAAACCTTTCCTGTTTATCTACCAATCCAAATGTCTTTTAAATGTTGTAACTGTACCTGCATCTACCGCTTCCTCTGGCATCCTCTGTGTGAAAAAGTTGCCTCTTGGGAGATACTGGAAGAAGGACCAAGAGCCAGAGGACACAGTTATGAGGAGACTGGCATTAAGAGGAAGGTGACCTGTGAAAAGTTAGGTTTACAAAGCGAATGGTTAGGATCTGGAAATGCACAGCCTGTGAAGGCAGACCCAATGGTAGCTTTCAAAGGAGAATTGGATAATTATCTGAAGAAGGAATTGCAGGGCTACAAGGAACAGGTTGGAGGCTTGGGACTGGCTGAGTTGCCTGCACAGAGAGCCAGCACAGGCAGAATGGGCCAAATGGCATCCTGCTGTGCTTTGACCCTTCTATGATTCAATGGAAATGTCTTCTAATTTATGCCACTTATCACATTTCAAATCTTACTTACACCACCATTGGAGAGGCAATGGCCTCGTGGGTATTATCACTGGACTGTTAATCCAGAGACCCAGATAACATTCTGGGGACCTGGGTTTGAATCCTGCCACAGCAGGTGGTGGAATTTGAATTTCAATAAAATATCTAGAATTAAGAATCTAATGATGACCATGAATCCATTGTTGATTGTCAAAGAAAACCCATCTGGTTCACTCACGTCCTTTAGGGAAGGAAACTGCCATCCTTACCTGGTCTGGCCTACATGTGACTTCAGACCTACAGCAATGTGGCTGATTCTGAACAGCCCTCTGGGCAATAAATGCTGCCTGACCAGTGACATCCTCATCCCGTTAATGAATAAAGAGGGAAAAAAACCTACCTAGTTCATCTGATCAATAATATATTCACAGATTATTTCATTTTTATTGTTAGCATTGCTTACTATTGGCTGCTTGTTGTCAGGCACCTTTGCAGTTTACTACCTGACGTTTTGTCGCCACTTTACATTTTTCTAGTTGTTACACTCCCTACCTGTTCTGCACACAATTTGCTGTCGTTTAATCATATGAAAGCTTGCACCAACCAGTGCAAATGTGACGAAGGACATTTGCAAACCCAGCGAGAGTCAGGAGCTGTGATGTGTTGGACCACCTTGCACCAGGGCTAAAGCTATTGAGTCATTTTATTTTCAGACACCAGACATAAAAACAGACAGTAATGAAAAGGCCATCTTACACCTCATTCGAGTTTCCTTTCTCCTTGAACTCCAGGGACACAGACTCACAAAATTGTTACGAAGCAGAAGGGGCCATTCAGCCTATCATGCCTGCATTGTTCTATTCCCTACTGCCAACCTTCTTCCTTTTCCCCAAACCTTGTTCACACCCTCTATACAAACCATCTTGAATGACACGACTGTTTTAGTCATTATCATAAGGCTAACCGTGTCAAGACCAACAATATAGGGTGACAATAACCTCTACCAAACCCTGAATTGTCCTGGGACGAAAATATAATGTGTAGCTACTTTTTTACGTTATCAATATTTAACCCAGTTTGGGGAGATGGTGGCGTAGTGGTAACATCACTGGGCTAGTAACACAAGCTCCAAAAGCTTGTGATTTCAAATAAACCTGTTCGACTATAACCTGGTGTTTTGTGACTTCTAACGTTGTCCACCCCAGTCCAACACCAGCCCCTCTAACTCAACATTAAAGGGTATTAGTCAAACCACAAGTACTTTTTTTTTAAAAACAATAATGACTGAGACTAGCTTTATGTTAAATATACTGCTATGATAGTACAATTTGAACCTATGCCTCACAACATGAGCTTGGGCCATTGAAAATGACATGATCATTATGGCAGCAACTCTCTGGATTCTTTCCCACAGAAGCTGTGAGATGTGACGAGTTTCTGGGATTTATTTGGTGGGGTGGGGGGAGGACTTTCAGTATATTTGGGGTGGGAGGGATTGAGTTTTGGTATGTTTTGCAACATTAGGTTGAGATCAGGGGACTTGAGATTGAGTGTGTTTGGAGTTTGTTCGTTTTTGCAGATTAGGAAGGTTTCAAATTCTTAGGTTAAGAAGGTGGGTTCAGTAGATTTAAGATCAGAAAGGCTTCATAGGATCCCTACACTGTGGAAGCAGGCCATTTGGCCCATCGAGTCCACACCTACCATCTGAAGAGCATCCCATTCAGACGCCTACCTTGTCCCTGTAACCCTGCATTTCCCATGGCTAATCCACCTAGCCCACACATCCCTGGACACTATGGGCAATTTAGCATGGCCAATCCAGAGCACATGGAACAAACCCCACGCAGACATGGGGAGAATGTGCAAACTCCACACAGACAGTTGCCCAAATCTGGAATCGAACCTGGTTCCCTGGCAATGTAAGGCAGCAGTGCTGACCACTGAGACACCATGCCGCCCTGCTTAAGATGATAGGGCTCAGTTTATCCCAATTAATTTATATGGAAGTCTGAAAATATTGCAAACTTGCACAAATTAGAATGCTGATTTGAATTAATCACAGTGTTCAGAAAGAACCAAAAGAATACTGTGTTATTGTCTGATGGCACTCATCCCAAATGTCCAAGTCTTCTCAAGTTTGGTGCAATTAACAAGAAGCCATACATAATTAGATTGAAATTAGCAAGTGAGTAATTATCAAGTAATTAAGAAAGCAATTGGAATTTTGACCTTCATTGCTGGGGGCTAGGGATTAAAAAATAGGGTAGTCTTAGTACAATTGTGTAGTGTGTTGAATAAACCACAAATGAAGTACTGTGTACTGTTTTGTTCCCCGTACTTAAGGAAAGATAAAATGGCATTGGAGGCAGTTTCATGAAGATTCACTGCACTGATTCCTGGAATGAAGGGATTACCTTATCAAGAATAGCTAAACAGTTTATGCCTTTATTCATAACAGCAAGGGGTAATCTTTTTGAAACATATATGTTCAGAGGGGGCTTGACAGGGTAGATGTTGGGAAGATGCTTCCACATTGGGGGGTCGATGCAGGGGATTGTAATCTCGACCTGGGAGATATTGTCACAGAATAAAGAGTCATTCATTTAAAGCTGAGATGCACAAGAATTCCTTCTCGCACAGGGTAGTGAATGTCTGTAAATCTCTCCCTCAGAGAGTTATTGAGACTAGATCTCTGAAAGTTTTTAAAGAGGAAACAGGGTTTTTTTAAAATATTTGAGTGTTGAGGGCTATGATAAGCGTATATGAAACAGAAGTTGAGGCCTGGGGTAGATCAGCCATTATCTCATTGAGTGTTAGGGCAGGCTTGAGGGAATGAAACACCTTCTCCTGTTCTGTTTCATATGTAAGGATGTTGCGTCATGGCTTTAGGACCTGGTGCATCCTTGCAATGATGTCAAAGAGCTGCTCCTCACTGGACATAAATAGCACAGTGTGGGCAGAGTTAAAGAAAGAAGAGAGAAACACATGGAAAGCTGGGCAGAAACTTGATGTACAGCAATGTGAATGATTGGAATAGTGGTTCAATAATGAAACAGTAAGATTAGAATCTTTTCTAAACTCTCTCCAATTTAATAATATCCTTCCTATAGCAGAGTGACCAGAACTGTACACAGTACTCCAAAAGTGACTTCATCAACTTCCTGTACAACCTCAACATGATGTCCCAACTCCTTTACTCAATGGCCTGAGCAATGAAGGCAAGCATGCTAAACACCTTCTTAACCACCCTATCTACCTGTGATGAAACTTTCTCAGAACTACGTACCTGAACTCCAAGGTCTCTCTATTCAACAACACTACCCAGGGACCTGCCATTAACTGTATAAGTCCTCCTATCTTCAGCTGCTTCATCAATGACCTTCCATCCATCATAAGGTCAGAGGTAGGAACGTTCTCTGATGATTTCACATTGATCTATACCATTTATGACTCCACAGATACAGAAGCAGTCCATGGCTAAATGCAACAATATCCAGACTTGGGTTGACAAGTGCTAAGTGACATTCATGCCACACAATTGCCAGGCAAGTACAATCTCCAAAAAGAGACAATCTAACCACTGCCCCTTGACCGACATTCAATGGTGTTACTATCACTGATTCCCCCACTATCAACATCCTGGGGATTAGCACTAACCAGAAACTCAACTGGGCTCACCACATAAACACAATGGCTACAAGAACAGGTCAGGGGCTAGGAATACAGTGGCGAGTAATTCACCTCCTGACTCCTCAAATTCTGTCCAACATCCACAAGGCACAAGTCAGGAGTGTGATGGAACACACTCCACTGGCATGGATGGGTACAGCTCCAACAACACTCAAGAAGCTTGACACCATCCAGGACAAAGCAGCCTGATTGATTGGCACCACATCCACAAGCATTCATTCCCTCCACCCCCGACACTCAGTAGCAGCAGTGTGTACTATCTACAAGATGCACAGCAGAAATTCACCAAAGATCCTCAGACAGCACCTTCCAAACACATTACCACTTCCATCTAAAAGGACAAGGGCAGCAGATACATGGGAACACCACCCTCTGTAAGTTCCCTCCAAGCCACTCACCATCCTGACTTAGAAATGTATCACTATTCCTTCAGTGTCACTGTGTCAAACTCCTGGAATTCCCTCCCTAATGGCTTTGTAAGTCAATCTACAGCATGTGACCTGTTGTGGTTCACCACCATCTTCTTAAGGGCAGCTAGGGACAGGCAATCAATACTGATCCAGCCATGGATGGCCTGTGAAAAAAGACTGAACATCTCATCCCAAAACCAGCCCAGCTCGTCCCCACCTTCTTGACCTGTCCGTCTTTTCTCCCACCTATTGGCTCCTCCCACCTCACTGACAAACCCCCACCTCCTACCTACCAGCCTCAACCCCGCTTCCTTGACCTGTCCATCTTTCCTTGACTGACCAGCCCCCACCCTAACTCCCCACCTACACTCACCTTTACTGGCTCCATCCCCGTCTCCTTGACCTGTCCGTCTCCTCTCCACCTATCTGCTCCTTTATCCACCTTCCATCCGCCTGCCCCACTCTCTCTATTTATTTCAGAGTCCCCTTCCCCTCCCCCATTTCTGAAGAAGAGTCCAGACCCAAAACATCAGGTTTCCTGCTCCTCTGATGCTGCCTGGCCTGCTGTGTTCCTCCAGCTCTACACCTTGTTATCTCAGAGTCTCCAGCAACAGCAGTTCCTACTATCTCTGAACATCTCAAAATTACTTAATTCTAAAGCAAAAAGAAGCTGGTATTTATATCATGCTTATTATGGCCTCAAGATGATTCTAATACATTTTGCAACCAAATAAATGTTGACACGTAGTCACTGTTGTAGGAAACCTATCTACTTATTTGGGCATAACAGGCTCCCATAGATCATTGATGATAATGATAATGGTTGAGGTGCACGCATTGGCCAGTCTCTCAACTTTATTGAGTTCTTGAAGCTGAGGTGACAGCTGAGAATCAGAAACTAAGGAGGTCTGCTAGCAATATTTGAAAAATCTTGATTATCTTCTATCCTACTGATAGCAAAAAAAGTGATTATCTTATTTTAGTGTGTCCTTGGAATGAGACAGTGATTGCTATAGCACCCGTGTAATATTTTATATTATACGCTGCCCTCCCCCCAGTTACTTAAAGACTCAACAAATCCAAAGTAATGGTTCTGTTAAGCTCTCAACATAAACATTTTCTTGCATCATTGGCATCTGTAGCCAGCAAAAGAATAGAAATTAATGTTATTATTTTTGTATTTAGAAGGCCTGTAATATTTTTGTTGATTATATATGTGTACAATTTTGTTCTATAATTGGTATCTCACTCCCAGATATTCATTGTTCAATATATTGCGCTTTATTCTATCAGGACTGTTAGGATTGTTGGTAATACCAGCATTAATCATCCATCACAAACCAGATGTAAACCAGCTGAACCTCCCACCACACCCTCCCCACACTCACCCCACCTCCAATAGATTCCAGTCTGTAACATACTCCAGGATATCCACTGATCCAAATACACACCACCCTAACGACTCATAGAGTCATAGAGTTGTCCATCAGGAAAACAGACTCTTTGGTACAAGTCGTCCAAGCCAACCAGATATCCTAAATTAATCTAGTCCCATTTGCCAGCATTTCATCCACATCCCTCTAACCCTTCTTGTACCCACCCATAGAGTCATAGAGGTGTACAGCATGGAAACAGAGCCTTTGACCCAACTAGTCCATACCAACCAGATATCCTTGATAAATCTAGTCCCATTTGCTAGCATTTAGCCCATATCCCTCTAAATCTAGTTATTCATATACCCATCCAGATGCCTTTGATAGAGACATAGAGATGTATAGCACGGAAACAGAAAGATGCTTTTTTAAATGTTGTAATTGTACCCACCTCCACCATTTCCTCAGCTCATTCGATACTTTCATCACCCTCTGCGTGAAAAAGTTGCCCCTTAGGTCCCTTTTATATCTTTCCCGTCTCATCTTAAACCTATGCCCCCTAGTTTTGGACTCTCCTACCCTGGGGAAAATGACCTTGGGTATTTACCCAATTCATGCCCATCTTGATTTTATAAAGCTCTATAAGGTCACCTCTCAGCCTCTGATGCTCCAGGGAAAATAGTCCCAGTCTATTCAGTCTCTCTCTATAGCTCAAACTCTCCAGCTCTGGCAACGTCCTTGTAAATGTTTTCTGAACCCTTTCAAGTTTAACAATATTTTTCCTATAGCAGGGAGACCAGAATTTAATGCAGTATTCCAAAAGTGGGCTAACAACTCTATTAAATTAGAACCTTGACCTCACTCCCAAATATCCACTGTTCTACATATAAAACATCTGAACCACTCACCACCCATCCCAATTATGTTCCAGCCTGTAACTTACTCCTCACTCCCATACATCTTCTATATTTTTCAAGAAGGAGGTAGAAACAATTCTTAGGACTAAGGGATGGGAAGAAAGCGGAAACAAGGGACTGAGCTGGATGATCAGCCATGATCATATTGAATGGCAGAGCAGTCTCGAAGGGCTGAATGGCCTACTCCTGTCCCTACTTTCTACTGCCAGGCATGTAATGTATAACTCCTGAGTTGCATAGTTTTGTTATGTTTTCACTAGTATCTGAGCTCTGACTTTGCTGTACAATCACTGTGCCAAACACTCAGAAATTAATCCACCCAGTGTATATACGTGATGCAAAAATATCATTTAGCTGACACTAAGCAAAAAGCTGTAATTCAATCTTCCAGCTAACATTTGTGAACCATTCAGGCATTGCATTAAGACCGTCTGTTTAGATTTCAAACTTGTAATGAGCTGCTGATTATCTCCTATATAAATTCCTATCCCGTGTATAGCGCAGATCATATTTTAAGTGTGTCTCTCACAGAAACACTACCACTCTTCCTCAGTTGAAATCGAAATCGATTGAAATAACATTTATCATTGGCCACATATTCTGACTGATTCCTGAATTTTAAGCCAATCATTAATACCTCAATATTTGCACTCTCTGCCATTTACCATGTCCTCCAAATCCTCAAATATAACCAGCTCAAAGTTTCAAAAATATTAATAATGACACAGGGAAAAAAATAATCATTTCAGACTGTTTCTATCCACTCCAGAGCCTATGCAAACAATTTCCAAGCTGAAACAGCCCTAACCATGCATGGGATTTTGCAGTATTAGAGGTTAAGACCACTGGAACTCAATTCTATACTAACAGGAAATTTAGAGTTGTGGTGGAAAGGACAGTTTTTATTTTATTGATACATTCACAGGATGAGGGCGTTGCTGGCTAGGCCAGCATTTATTGCCCATCCCTAATTGCCCAGAGGGCAGTTAAGAGTCAACCACATTGCTGTGGGTCTGGAGTCACATGTAGGCCAGACCGGGTAAGGATGTCAGTTTCCTTCCCTGAAGGACATTATCGAATCAGATGGGTTTTTCCAACAATTGACAATGGATTCATGGTCACCATTAGCCTCTTAATTCCAGATTTCTTTTATTGAATTCAAGTTCCACCATCTGCCGTGGTGGGATTTGAACCCTGGTCCCCAGAACATTATCTGGGTCTTTGGACACGGTGAAGCAGGGAGCTCCTTCATCCATCATTTCCATACTGGGTTGGCGCACTTTGGTCTGTAGATATAACTTTCATCCACCCCCCAAGCCACACTGCAGTCTCCAACCCTGAACAAAGTCAGCCCAATAGACAATAAACAGTTCTTTACCAGGGCACTGCAAGCTGCCATTCAGATCACCACATGTTACTAGCAAGGCTCCTGACGTACAAAAAATGGTGTTGAAAACAGGGGAGAGTCCTGGCCCGCCCACATAGATGCAACGGTCAACAAGGCATAACAACACCTCATCTTCCTCAGAGATAGCAAGAACTGCAGATGCTGGAGTCAGAGATAACACAGTGTGGAGCTGGAGGAAACCAACAGGTCAGGCAGCATCAGAGGAGCAGGAAAGTTGACATTTCAGGTCGGGACCAACCTGAAACCTCTTCTTCCTCAGGCAGCTTAGGAAATTCAGCATGTCCATAAGGACCCCTACCAACTTTTACAGCATACTGTCTGGGTGCATAACGGCCTGGTATGGCAACTGCTCTGCCCAGGACCGTAAGAAACTACAGAAGGTGGTGTGCACAGCCCAGAACATCACGGAAGCCAAGCTTCCATCCATGGACTCCATTTACATTTCTCGTTGTCTCGGAAAGGCTGCCAACATCATCAAAGACCCCTCCCAGCTCATTAATGCTCTCTTCCAACCTCTCCTGTCAGGCAGAAGGTACAGAAGCTTGAACACATGCACCAGCAGGTTCAAGAACAGCTTCTTCCCTGCCGTTATTAGACTGATGAATGGACCTCTCTAATTCCAAGCAATGTTGATCATGCTTTGTGCACCTCCTGTTCAGACATAACCTCGTATGCCTCACTCCGTCTAAGCGCCCTCTGATCTGTATGTCCTTGTTTGCTATGATCTGCCTGTACTGCTGACAAAACAAAACTCTTCACTGTACTTAGGTACATGTGACTACAATAAATCAAATCAAATCACTTGCAAACTGCTCCATTGTGGTCTGGACAGTGCAGGCATAAATTGGTTACAATTGTGCAAAAAATGTGAATAGGGGATTACCAAAGTTAAAACACATATTAATGCTGCACAGAACATAAATATTTTGGCAGGTCTTATCGTGTGAAAATTGCCCACATAACAACAACAACTGAGTTTCAAAAGTAATTTATTGTCTGTGAAATGCTTTGGGATGTTCTGAGGACCTGCAAACTCTTTGTCCATGTGAGTCACTTAATACTGAAGGGAACACAATATCTTATCATTCACATTTAAATAGCACTAAATTAACACTAACATTAAAATAACACGAAATGTTGTGCCTGGTGCTAGATTTGTGACGATGACTCTGTTCATGTCACAACACTATGAAGTCGCATTGCTGGCTGGGCCAACATTTATTTCCCATCTCCATCCCTAACTCTCCTTGCTAAAGATGATGGTGAGCTGCCTTCTTGAACAACTTTGGCCGTAGTTTTTGTGGACAGGTAGACCCACAATGCCGTAAGGGAAGGAACTCCAGGATTTGACCCAGTGACAGTGAAGGAACAGCGATATATTTCTCAGTCAGGATGGTGAGTGGTTTAGAGGGGATCTTGCGGACGATGGTGTTCCCATGTTTCTGCTACCCTTGGCCTATTAAGTAGAAGTGGTTGCGGGTTTAGAAGGTGGAGTTTAGAGTGACTACAGTCATTTAAAACAAAGATGAGATGGATCATAAAAGGTCATGAGTTTTTGGAACTCTCCTCCTGGAAAGAAGTTAGTGGATTGGCCACGCTAAATTGTTTATAATGTCTAGGGTTTTGCAGACTAGGTGGGTTAACCATGGACAATATTTAGCTAGAGAAACATGTTACTCATTTGTCTGACCACATTAATAGCCCCAATCAGGGAACTTATATTCTATAAGGTCCACCTGGCTGACCTCGTTACAATCACTACATCACTCCCCCTCTGAGTGTGAGAACATAGGCCTTCTAAGGCAGAAGGGGGTCAGTCACTCTTCGGAGAGTTGGCACAGACTCAATGGGCCGAATGGCCTGCTTCCACAATGTAGGGATTTTATGTTTCTATGAAAAGATGGTGGAAGCAGAGTTCTAGACTGTTTATTAAAGCAGCTGTAGAATCTTGTTGAACAAGCGGTTGAACTAAACGACTATCTGTGGTAAGCTCGAATACAGAGTTGAGGTCAGAATCAGATCCACTGTGAACATATTTAGTGATGAAGCAATCTCAAGGGGCTGAATGGCCTACTCCTGCTCCTAATTCATATGCAGCATCACAAGAGATATTAACTACACTGAAATGAGCGGTTCATCCTATGTAGGGAGATTGAGTAGATGTGGTTTTGGTTCCCTTGAATTTAGAATCATAGAATCCCTACAGCGTGGAAGAAGGCTATTCGGCCCATCGAGTCCATACTTCCAAAGAACATCCCACCCAGACCCACACCCAACCCTGTAACTGCATATTGCATGGCCAATCCACCTAACCTGCACATCTTCAGACTGTGGGAGGAAACCGGAGCACCCGAAGGAAACGCACGCAGATACGGGGAGAACATGCAAGCTCCACACAGACAGTCGCCCGAGGGTGGAATTGAACCTGGGTCCCTGATACTGTGAGGCAGCAGTGCTAACCACTGAGCCACCTTGCAGCCCAAGTGGAAATGCAGAGGGCTGTTCTCATTGAAACACGTCTAATTCTTAAGAGAGTTGACAGAGTAGGTGCTGCGTGGCTGGTTTCCCTGAATTACTCTCACAGAATAAGGAAACAGCCACTCAGGACTGAATGAGGAGAGGAGGTTGAGGGGTGACTTCATAGAGGTTTATAAAATCATGAGGAGCATGGATAGGGTGAATAGCCAAGGTCTTTGGATATTTGGGAGTGAGGTCAAGGTTCTAATTGAATAGAGTTGTTAGTCCACTTTTGAAATACTGCATTAAATTCTCGTCTCCCTGCTATAGGAAAAATATTGTTAAACTTGAAAGGGTTCAGAAAAGATTTACAAGGATGTTGCCAGGGCTGGAGAGTTTGAGCTATAGGGAGAGACTGAATAGTCTGGGATTATTTTCCCTGGAGCATCACAGGCTGAGAGGTGACCTTATAAAAGTTTATAAAATCATGAGGGGTATGGATTGGATGAATACCCAAGGTCATTTTCCCCAGGGTAGGGGAGTCCAAAATTAGAGCGTACAGGTTTAAGGTGAGAGGGAAAAGATTGAAAAGGGGCCTGAGGGGCATCGAGAGTGGTGTTCCTATGGAATGAGCTGCCAGAGGAAGTGGTAGATGCAGGTACAGTTAAAAGACATTTGGACAGGTGCATGAATGGGAAAGGTTTAGAGGGATATGGGCCAACGCAGGCAAATGGAACTAGATTAGTTTGGGAAACCTGGTCAGCATGGACAGGTTGAAGCAAAGGGTATGTTTCCATGCTGTATGACTCTATGACTTTGGATTTCTTCAATCAGGGAATTGCGAATCTTTGGGACTTTCTATCTCAGGACTATTTGGATGCTGAAGTAATGAATACTTTTATTGCAAAGGTCAATAGATTTTGGATTCTCTGAGAATTAAGGGAATATGGGGATAGCGCAGGAGTGTAGATTTAAGATGGATGAGTAGGCATGACCTTATTGAATAACAAGGCCATGTTGATGGGCCAAATGGCCTCCTTCAGCTGCTATTTCTTATATTATTACATTCTGGGTGAGGATTTATTGTGATTCATGGATGGATACACTGGCCAGTGGAGCACTGAGCTATACAGAGGTTGCTACCTCAATCCCTGATTGTTACTGATGGTTGGTTTTCAGTACAGCAAGTATAGGTGAGGACAGTAGGTCCCTTGCATCAACACCAAGCAGGGTTCCTCCTCATTGCTATCATCCCCAATACCACACACAAGCTCAGCTCTTAGCCCTAACAGGAAAAGACAGTTTAGGACTTGTCACCAGATCCTAGCCAAGGCCCCAGGGGAGTGGAGCCCAGGATGAGTCAATGCCATTGGGAGGTAAGGGCAGAAACTGTGGGGCTAGAGCTATCAGGATGAAATTGGTGGCATTCTTAAAGGAGCAACAGTGAAAGAAAAGGCTGATGACAGCAGGAAATAAGAAGCTGAAGGAACGTCCAAGGCTGGGTTGTTCTCTGTAATTGATAAAGTTGATTCATTGGATGAGATTTGAAATGGCAGGACAACCTGGCCCCCGTGGAATGCTCCTCCCTCCTGCAATGTGTGGGACATGAGGGATACTGTCCGTGAGTGTGGTGACCTGAATGCAGGAAGTGTGTTCAGCTGCAGCTTCTGATTTGCCACATGGGAGTGCCTGGAGCTGCAGATGGACTCACAGTGGAGCATCCATGAGGCTGAACATGTCGTGGATAGAATGTTTAGCGAGCTCGTCACACCACCAGTAAGGGCTACACAGACAGGGAAGAGTTGGGTGACCACTAGGAAGACGAATAAGCATCTGCAGACAGTGCAAGAGTCCCCTCTCAAATAGGTACACCATTTTGGATACTGCTGGGGAGAATGGCCTCACCAGGGAAAACAGCAGGAACAGCTAGATCAGGGGCACCACGAGTTATACATCAGGAGGGTCGAAGTGCAGGTGAGCAGTCATGATAGGTGACTTCAAAGTCAGGGGCACATATAGGCTTTTCTGTGGTCACATTTACTCCAGGATGGTGTGTTGCCTCCCTGGTGCCAGGAACAACGATCTCTCTGAGTGGGCACAGGACTTTCTGAAAGGGGTAGGGTGAGCAATCAGAGGTTGTGGTCCATGTTGGTACTAACGACATTGGCAGGAAGAGAGATGAGGTCCTGCAAAGGGAGCTCAGGGACTTCGGTAGGAAGTTAAAAAGGAGGACCTCTAGAATTATAATCTCAGAATTACTTTCTGTGCCATGTGCTGATGAGGTTAAGAATGGGAAGATGGTACAGTTAAATACATGGCTAAAAAATCTGGTGTAGGAGGGAGGGCTTCAGGTATGTGGATCATTGGGATCACTTCCACAGCAGGTGGGTCCTGTACCAGAAGGTCAGGTCACACCTAATCTGAAGGGGCACCAATGTCCTGGCAGGAAGGTTTACCAATGTAACTCGGGAGGATTTCTACTAGTGTGTCAGAGTCTGTGGAAATCAGAACAGTAAGTCATAGAATCATAGAATCCCCTGCAACATGGAAGCAGGCCGCTCAGCCCATCAAGTCTATGCCAGCCCGCTGAACAGCATCCAACCCAGACCCATCCTCCTACCCTAATCCTGTAAGCATGCATTTCTCATTGCTAATCCAACTAACCTGCACATCGTTGGACTGTGGGAGGAAACTGGAGCACCCAGAGAAAACTGACGCATACACAGAAAGAACATGCAAACTCCACACAGCCAGTCACCTGAGGCTGGAAGTCAGCAAGTAAAATGACAGAGGAGGAGCTAGAGACTAAGGCCAGTAAGGCTAAGTGGAAGAACAGACAGAGAGAAGTTACTGAACACAGCAAGACTGGCGGTCTAAGGTGTATTTGCTTTAAGGCGAGGAGTATGACAGGTAAGGCAGACGAACTTAGAGCTTGGATGAATACTTATAACAATGATGTCGTAGCGATTACAGAGATTTGGTTGAGCGAGGTCCAAGATTGGCAGATTAACATTCCAGGAATTAGACATTTCAGGTAAGATAGAGAGGGATGTAAAAGAGGTGGGGGAGATGCATTACTGATAGCGGAGAATATCATGACTGTATGGAGGGAGGAGACTGTGTAGTGTTCACCCAGCAAGGCCATATGGGTAGAGCTCTGGAATAGGAAGGGTCCAACCACTTTGATGGGATTGTACTGCAGGCCTCCCAACAACCAGCAGCTGATGGAGGTACACATATGTGGGCAGATTATGGAAAAATGTGAAAACAACAGGGTTGTTGTGTGGGTGATTTTAACTTCCCCTATATTGTCTGGAACTCCCTTAGCACTGGTTGGGGGCAGTTTGCCAGGTGCATCCAGGATGATTTTTTGAAACAAAATGTAAGTAGTCCAACTAGGGAAGGGGCTATACTAGACCTGGTAGTGGGGAATGATTTAAAGTTTTAGCAAAGATCCGTAGATCGGGTTGTGGGTGAGGTTGTTGACTTGCTCGCCAAGCTGGCTTGTTTCCGTTCAGACGTTTCGTCATCTTGCTAGGTAACATCATCAGTGAGGCCTCCAATGAAGCCTGGCCAGATGATCCAAGTTTCAGTGGAGGACCATTTCGGGAACAGTGACCATAATTCCGTAAGTCTTAAGTTACTTATGGATAAGGATAATAGTAGTCCTTCGATGAAAGAACTAAACTGAAGTGAAGTTAAATCCCACAACATTAGGCAGAAACTGGGGAATGTAGATTGGGGGCAGTTTTAAAGTAAATCCACATCTGGCACTTCGGTATCTTTCAAAGGCCAGTTCATTAGAGTTCAGGACCAGCATGTTCCTGTGAAAATGAAGGATAAGGATGGAAAGATTCAGGAACCTTGGCTGATAAGAGAAATTGAAAGCTTGGTCAAAAAGAAAAGGGAGGCATATGTCAGGTTTAGGAATCTGAAGACAGACAGAGCTCTTGAAGAATACAAAGATAGCAGAAAAGACACAAACAAAGAATTAGGAGGGCTAAATGGGGGCATGTAAAGTCTTCGGTAAACATCAATAAGGAAAATCCCAAGGCGTATTATACATATCTGATGAACAAGAGGGTAGCTAGGAAAAGGGTAGGTCCGCTCAAGGATAAAGGAGGGAATTTATGCACGGAGCCAGAGGAAGTGAGTGACATCCTTAACAAATACTTTCCATTGGTATTCACAAAGGAGAAGGACATGGTGGATGGTGAGTCTTGAGAGAAGTGTGTTGATATTATAGGGCACCTGTATAAAAAAGGAGGTTATTTATTGGGTGATTTGAAAAGCATTAATGTTAGCAAGTCCCAGGACCTGATGGAATCAGGAACAAAAACAAAGTTGCTGGAAAAGCTCAGCAGGTCTGGCAGCATCTGTGAAGGAGAAAACAGAGTTAACGTTTCGGGTCCTCAGAACTGGAATCAACCCCAGAATGCTGGGGGAAGTAGGTGAGGAAATTGCTGGGGTTTTGTATGAAACCTTTGTATTGCTCTTAGTCACAGGAGAAGTCCCAGAGGATTGGAGAATAGCTAATGTTGTTCCTTTGTTTAAGAAGGGCAACAGGGATAATCCAGGAAATTACAGGCCAGTGAGCTGTATGTTAGTAGTAGGGAAAATATTGGAGAAGATTCTTCGCGACAGAATTTACTCACATTTGGAAAAATATGGACTTATTAGCAATAGGCAACATGGTTTTGTATGCGGCATGTCATGTCTCACAAATTTGCTTGAGCTTTTTTAAGGAAGTACAAAGAAGGTTGATGAGGGCAGGGTAGTAAATGTTGTCTCCATGGACTTTAGCAAGGTGTTTGACAAGGTCCCTCATGGGAGGCTGATACAAAAGGTGAAGTTACATGGGATCCACGGTAATCTGGTAAAATGGATACAGAACTGGATTAGTCATAGAAAACAGGGAGTAGCGGTGGAAGAGTGTTTCTCTGACTGGAGATCTGTCACCAGTGGTCTTCCACAGGGATCAGTGCTGGGGCCTGTTGTTTGTAATATATATAAACAATCTGGAGGAGAATTTAAGTGGCCTGATTCGTAAGTTTGTAGACAACACAAAGATTGGGGGACCTGCAGATCGTCATGGAGGATTGGCAGAAGGTACAGCAGGATATAGGTAGGCTGGAGACTTGGGTGGACAAATGGCTGATGGAATTTAATCCAGGCAGATGTGAGGTGATGCATTTTGGAAGATCTAGCGCAGGGGGGAAGGATGCAGTAAATGGCAGAACCCTTAGAAACGTTAACATGCAGAGGGATGTGGGCATACAGGTCCACAGTCCCTGAAAGTGGCAACATCAATGGTAAGGTGGTCAGGAAGGCATATGGCATGCTTGGTCAATGCATGGAATATAAAAGTTAGCAAGTCATGTTGCAGTTGTACAGAACTTTAGCTTGACTTCTAATGTTGTGTACAGTTCCTGTCACTCCATTACCAGCAGGATGTGAAGGCTTTGGAGAGGGTACAGAAAAGTTTTACCAGGATGTTGCCTGGTTTAGAGGGTATTAGCTACAAGGGGAGATAGGACAAACTTGGTTTGTTTTCACTTGAATGTTGAAAGATGAGGAGCGACCTGATAGTTTACAAAATTGAGAGACATGGATAAAATGGATAGTAGGAGTCTTCACTTCCCAGGGTAAAAATGTCAATCATGAGGCGATATGGGTTTAAGGTGAAAGGGGGGAAATTTAAAGGAGATATGAGAAGCAAGTTTTTTTCATACAGAGAGGGGTAAGTTCCTGGAATTCGCTGTCAGAGAAGGTGGTGGAGGTGGATACAATAGCAACATTTAAGAGGCACCTTGACAGATACATGAACAGACAGGGAATGGATGGTGACGGACTGCATAAAGGCAAAAGGTTTTTAGAAAGGCATCGTGTGTCAGTGCAGTCTCGATGGGCCAAAGGGGCTGTCCCTGTCCTGTAAACATCTTTGTTCTTTGCTCTTTGTGCCTCCTGCCTTAAACTTCCATTTTCACAAGAATGGGTATATTCACATACATAGAACTTGGGAGTACCAGTCAGCCTCTTGGATCTTCAAACCTGCTCCAACATTTAATAAGATCTTGGCTAATCTGGTTGTAGTCTCAACTCTTCTTTGTTATCTGTATCCCCTCCCTCCTCTTAATCTTTGACTCCCTTGCCAATCAGAAATCTATCTAACTCACACTTGAATAAAGTTCAGGACGCAGTGGGAATGTAGGAATGTTTAATCTCACAGGGTGTCACTAAAGCCTTTGAATAAAAGCTATTCTTCATTGTTTTACTACCTTTAGGATACAACACAGTGCCTGGCCACGTGCTGAGGAATGTTAATTATCAATCATGAAAGCTGTGATTTTTATTTTCCTTTTCCATATCTCTCTGACTATCCCCTACCTTTCTATGATGAAGGACATCAACGTTTTATATATAATGCTGATGAAAGGAATCGCAGCTGAATGGAATAGATCTAAGCAAGCCATACAGGATCACAACATGAAGAGCTTACAAATACAAGTAGAGCCTATTAAGATTGAATTACAATCTTTCAAACCACAGGCATTTATCCTGCCAAAATCTCATACCGTATCCCTGAATCTATCCCAGTACTTCAATGCTCAATCAGATTCCGCCCGCACTCACCGTGTCATGTTCAATCAGCATTGAGCTGAGATTATAACCTCACCCTCCAACTCCTCTTTCATTAAACCCCTCTTCTTCAACCTCTGGCACATTGTACATTTGCCCCGGGGCCCCATCCTCACTGCCATTGATAGCCACATTTATCCATTCATCACCTCCAGACTTGACCTTCCAAGTTGTTGTCCCTGAGCTCATCAGCTCCAGTTCACCCCCAGTGCTGCCACATCCATCCCAATCTGCATTACATCCCACTGCAGGAGTCAACCTTGTCTGTTTCTTGATGCATCGAATTCAAAACCATTCCTCTCAGCTATAAATCTATCCATAAGACCATAAAAATATGAACAGGACAAGGCCATTCAGCCCCTCAAGCGTGTTCTGCCACTCAATATGATCATGCTTTATCTGACATTCCTCACATCCACTTTTCTGCCCTTTTCCCATAATCCTTGATTCACTGATTGGTCAAGAATCAGCCTTATACAGGATTCTGCCCCACAGCTCTCTAGGTGGCAAGGATTTCCAAAGACTGGAGCATGGGAAGTTGAGGGGTGACCTGATAGAAGTTTATAAAATAATGAGAGGTATAGATCGAGTTGATGGTATTTGTCTTTTCCGTAAGATGGGGAGCTTCAAAACTAGGGGACACATTTTTAAGGTGAGAAGAGAGGGATTTATAAGACGTAAGAGGCTTTTTTTTTACACAGAGGGTGGTTTGTGTGTGGAATGAACTTCCTGAAGAAGTGGTGGATACGGGTACAATTACAACGTTTAAAAGACATTTGGATGGATACATGGATAGGAAGGGTTTGGAGGGATAGGGGCCAGCAGCAGGCAGGTGGGACGAGGTTAGTTCGGGATTATGGTTGATGTGGACTGGTTGGACCAAAGAGTCTGTTTCTGTGCTGTATAACTCTGTGACTCTATGACTCACAACCCTCTGAGAGAATAAATTCCTCCCCATCTCAGTCTTAAATTCACCCTTTTTTCTGAGACTATGCCCTCTTGTCCTACACTCTCCCATGAGGGGAAACATCCTCTCAGTATTTACCCTGTCAAGCCCATTAAGAATCCTACATGTTTCAATGAGATCACCTCTCATTCTTCTAAACTCCAGTGAGTAGAGTTCCAACATGTTTAGCCTTGACTCATAAGACAATACCAGGAATCATCTGAGTGAACCTTCTCTGAACTGCCTCCAATAAAATGATACCTTTCCTTATATCCACATGTCCTTGCACCCTCCCTCGCAAATTTAATTCATCCCAGCTCCTGCATTATTCCAAATGTCGTACACTGAACATTCCCTTTATTTTACCATCAGTCACTCAGAGGAGGATTATGGTTACAAGGCATTTCATGATCTCAGCTCCCTAAATTATTTGGCAGGCGATGTTTAGAAGAAATATGGTTATAATGTATGAAACATGACAGCCTATTTACAAACAGCAAGTTCCCACAAACAGCAGTTAATAACAACCAGAAAATCTGCTTTTGTGCTGTTGATTAGGAAACAAATGTTGGTCAGGACACCAGAGAGAATTTTCCAGCTGTTTTTTTTTCCTTTAAAAAGTGATATAGGGTTTAATATCTCGTTCAAAAGACAGTACTGCTGTCAGTGCAGCTCTTCCTTAGTACTTCTTGGGAGTCTCAGCCTGGTGTTATACTGGATAAAAACCGAAAGAACTGCGGATGCTGTAAATCAGGACTCATCCTGGTTTTATACTGGAGTGGGACTTGAAGTCACACATTCAGACTCATTGCAAAACTTCAGCTATCTTGGCCCCACACTATAGCATTCCTGTCATTAGACTTATTGGCTCTGCTACATCTCACGCCTCCTTCAAAATGTTTTTCTTAATTCACTCATGGGAAGTGGATATCGCTGGCAGGGCTAGCATCTATTGCCCATCCCTAGTTGCCCTTGAGAAGGTGGTGGTGAGTTGCCTTCTTGTACCACTGCTATCAATATGCTGTAGGTAGACCCTAATGTCATTAGGGAGGGAATCCCAGGATTTTAACCTAGCAATGGTGAAGGCACAGCAATATATTTCCAAGTTGAAGCTTTTCACTGTATTGTATTGTGTTGTTCATTGTAGAGTACAAGTAACAATCAAGTGGATTGGAAGGGAATTTGCAGGTGGTGGTGTTCCCACGTATCTACTGCCCTTATTGGATATAGATTGGAGAGTTGGGCAGAGGAATGGCACATGGGGTTCAATCCAGGTAAATGCGAGGTGATGCATTTTGGAAGATCCAATTCAAGAGCGAACTATGTGGTAAATGGAAAAGCCCTGGGGAAAATTGATACACAGAGAGATCTGGGTGTTCAGGTCCATTGTACCCTGAAGGTGGCAACGCAGGTCGATAGAGTGGTCAAGAAGGCCAACGGCATGCTTTCATTCATCGGACGGGGCATTGAGTACAAGAGTTGGCAGGTCATGTTACAGTTGTATAGGACTTTGGTTCGACCACATTTGGAATACTGCGTACAGTTCTGGTCGCCACATTACCAAAAAGATGTGGATGCTTTGGAGAGGGTGCAGAGGAGGTTCACAAGAAGGTTGCCTGGTACGGAGGGCGCTAGGTATGAAGAGAGGTTGAGTAGATTGGGATTATTTACATTAGAAAGACGAAGGTTGAGGGGGGACCTGATTGAGGTCTACAAAATCATGAGAGGTATAGTCAGGGTGGATAGCAAGAAGCTTTTTCCCAGAGTGGGGAACTCAGTTACTAGGGGTCACGATTTCAAGGTGAGAGGGGAAAAGTTTAAGGGAGATATGCATGGACAGTTCTTTACGCAGAGGGTGGTGGGTGCTTGGAACGCGTTGCCAGCAGAGGTGGTAGAGGCAGGCACGATAGCATCATTTAAGATGTACCTAGACAGATACATGAATGGGCAGGGAGCAGAGGGATACAGATCCTTGGAAAATAGGCGACAGGTTTAGATAGAGGATCTGGATTGGCGCAGGCTTGGAGGGCCGAAGGGCCTGTTCCTGTGCTGTAATTTTCTTTGTTCTTTGTTCTTTGTTCTTTGTTCTTATCTTTCTAAATGGAAGCGGTCGAGGATTTGGGAAGGTGCTTTCTGAAGAGTGGTGAATTTCTGTAATGTGTTTTGCAAACACTACACACTGCTGCTACTGAGTGTCGGAGGTGGAGGGAGTGAATGTTAATGGATGTAGTGCCAATCAAGCGCCAGATAACTTTCTGCATCTTCAAGAATTCCATCATTGGCAGCCGTGCTTTCAGCTGCCTGAGCCAATGAGCCCTCTAATTCACCCTCTAACACCCTAACCTGAACCTCTATGCCTTCCTCTGAAAACATGACTCTTTGACTGGGCATTTGATATCTAGTCAAATGTGGCTTTAGTGGGTCAGTGTCAGAATTCAATTGATAAACCTTTGTGAAGTGTCTTTTTTGAGACTTCTTGCTATATTAAAAGAATTGCTTGAACCCAACTCGCTGCTAATTAATAACTCCGTGGAAGTTTCACCAGACTGATGCTTTGCTTGTCAAAATTCCGAGTCAGAAAGAAACAGCAGGAGATGACTGACTTTCTTTACTTTCAGAGATAGTTTACTTTCAGGTGGTTCAGTTGTGATTTGTGAGTGTTTGAAACAAACTGTGACGTCTGCAAAGCACAGACACATCTGCTAACTTTTCCAAATAAACTACTCCGTTCGTAACCTTTTACGAAACTTATCGTGTCATCACCAGATGGTGATGTGAGGCAATGGGCAAATGTTTCGATGCTCAACAGGCAGGAATGTCCAGCAGTTTGTACAGTCCCTGAAAGGCTCTGTTCTCTCCTCACATCTTCATTTAACACATGTCACATGAATAAGAATCTGATTGAACTCTGCCAGGAAACCAGCACCTGCTGTTTCTCCGTCCAGGTCTCAACACACTGCGTTACAGCTCCTCAAAGACTTTTAACAACTTTTACATCCAAAATGAAGTCAAATGTGCCACGGTTCACATTGCTTCATACAAATGTAATCAATGCAACCTTTTTTTAATTCATTCATGGGAATGTGGTTGTTGTTATCTGCCCGTATTTATTGCCATCCCTAGTTACCCATGAGAAGATGAGTTGCCTTCTTAAATCACTGCAGTCATGTGTTGTAGGTAGATCTTAAAAACAACAAAGACATAGGACCTTGAACTATATTGAATCACAAGGAATTTACAACAGAGGAACAGACCATTCAGCCCACCTGGTCCAGTGCTGGTCCACATGAACATCCTACCATCCTACTTCAGCTACCTTTAACCGTTTAACATCAAAGACACAATTCACTTACAGTCTCTAAACAGGGCATCACTTACAGTCTCTAAACAGGGCATCTGTGATCAGCAGAGTTGATAGAAAATAAAAACTATTCCTTAGTACTTTCCAGGGAATTTGAGATGCAGGCAATTTCAAAAATCAAAAACATTTTTTTTTACTGTATCTCTCAACCCCTTCTCTCCCCATAACCATATGTGGTCAACCGTTAAACCAATTTGCATGATTTAATTGATGTGATGTCCCGCCCTGGTAACTTATTCTGTAGGCCTATAGAGCTTTGAACTCATCCCGAAGACTACACTTTAAAAAGTGCTTCACTTTTTTTTTGATGACCCTTGTTGGGAATGCCTGTAACTCTGGGTGTTGATGGACGAGGGAAGACGACTCAGCAATGGTGCTGACCACCACCTATCACTTTGCCAACACTCAACTACGTTACTCAAGAATGACCAGCTGTTTCAAGGATGAAGAGGCAGAAAAGCATTTATATAGCACCTACGGCAACCTCAGGATGTCCAAGTGAAGTACTTTTAAAGTGTCATCAGTCCTAGGAAACACAAATTTACACACAGCGAACCCCCACAAACAACGATGTGACAATGATCTGATGATCTACTGTTAGCTTTGTTGATTGAGGGATAAATATTGATCAGGATATTGAGAATAAGTCCACTGCTCTTCTTCAATATATTGGCTGTGGCAACTTTTACTGGCAGACATCTTTAATATCTCATCTGAAAGATGGCATTTCCAAACGTGCTGCACTCCCTCAGCACTTGTTAACTTTCTGAAGGGGTTTACTGATGTAGTAAACCAACACCACCTGAGGGTCAGTGCCTTCAGCAGAGGACATTTGTATAAATGATTTGGATGTGAATATTGGAGACAAGGTTAGTATGTTTGCAGATCACACCAAAATTGGTGGTGTAGTGGACAGTGAAGAAGATTATCTCAGAGCGAACTTAAAATCAGGCAAATCTAATTGTGAAATCAGAAAGGAATTCTCTGCACAATTATCAGCAGAAATTTCAAACTCTCTCCATTCGAAGGTTAAACAGATTGGGGACCAATTGAGGTCGAGAGTGAGTAGTTCTTGTTGGCTGATAGCACAAGGTATATGGAGCAAAGCCAAGTGAACAGAGTTGAGGGAGAGATCAGCTGGGATCTAATTTGGGCTGAATGACCTCCTTACTGTTCCTAGATGTTTAAGAATGCAAGTGGCCTGGCGTTGACCCAATTACCTTCCTTATCCAAAATGTAGGAGCAAATTACTGCAGACGCTGGAATCTGTACTGAAAACAATGCTGGAGATCACAGCGGGACAAATAGCATCCGTGGAGAGACAGCAAGCTAACGTTTCAAGTCTAGATGACTCTTCATTAGATGAAGAATCATCTAGACTGGAAACGTTAGCATGCTCTCTCTCCATGGATGCTGTCTGACCCCCTGTGATCTCCAGCATTGGTTGTTTTCAATCCCTTCCTTATCCATCCATTTTCTGGGAAACTGAGTCTTATTTCTCACCTACAACAGAATCCACACAGCCCTCAGTCTGTCATGGAAAAGCTCTTCATGTTGGTCATTGTGAGTTTCCATTAATTTCTCTCAGTAACTAACACTCAGGGGTCAGGATGTCACGACTCTGTGCTCAGTCCAGTTTCACACTTGGCAAAAGGTGGCAGGTCGCCAAGGGAGGCTGCACACTCACCTCTTGGAGTCTGTCCCACATTCTCTGTTGAGCAAACAGAATGAATGGGGAAATGTTTCACTGTAACACACACTGTGAATTATACTTCATTGGCACTGGGAAGGTTGATTGAAGGCATTCTGAAAATTGAACACAGTGAACTTACAGCTTTCTCTCTTTCTCTCTCTGTTTTGGGACATGTTCAACGGGCACTGTCACCTCTCTCACTCGCTCTTGTTGGAGTGGAATAGATGAAGGAATTGAAGCATTCATGGAGATAGAAATGGTAATCCCACAACAGATTTAAAGAACAGAGATAGTAGGAACTGCAGATGCTGGAGAATCTGAGACAACAAGTCGTAGAGCTGGATGAACACAGCAGGCCAAGCAGCATCATAGGAGCAGGAAGGCTGACGTTTTGGGCCTAGACCCTTCTTCCAGTGACCTGGCTGACATCCATACACCAG
>NC_063338.1:92366843-92388917 GCF_021869965.1 Rhincodon typus
CTGACGCTGCTTGGCCTGCTGTGTTCATCCAGCTCTACACCTTGTTGACCCAGAATTTTGTTGGAAGGGGATATCAGGGCTCATGGAACAAAAAGTGGTTAACAGAGTTAGTTGACAAAGTATCCATAACCAAATGGGATTGTAGTGCCACAGTTAGATGGTCAGAATGGCCTCCTCCTACTCCTTAGTTCCTAGGGCCAGGAAACTCCTCACAGTTGCTCCCAAGTCCAGAGAGCAACTTTCCCAGACAACTCCAAGTGCAGAATTCCCAGTGTATTCCCAGACAAACTTACAGTTACTGACACAGAAGCAGCTCAACGGAGATTCCCAGCTTGGTTCTGTAAACAAAACGCTGAACATAAAAGCAAATAAGAGATGTTGAATTGGGAACGAGACCCTGGTTGGCTGGATATTAGTCAGAGAAAGAGTGGAATGTGAACAGCTCCAGGAAAATTTCCAGTCTTGGGATCAAATCTTCCTGTTTTTGTGTCCATTTCTGCGCACTCCGTGCAAGAGGAACATATTGGGGATGAAGAGGAAGAGGTGGGGAAAGATGATTAATAAACTAGAATGTATTTCTTTGGAACTGAAAAGATTAATTGGGCACTCTAATAGAAGACTTCAAAGGGATTTTCAAAAAAGCATTGGCAGGGAGGTAAATGATGAAAGGTTGTTTGTTGGCAGGGTGGTGATGCAGAGATGGAGAGTGTGAGCTATAAGCAGGGAATGAACTGTCATCCATACAGGAGCTAATGAAATATTAGAGATGTCTGACAGGGAATTAGACCAATATTTGAAAAGGAAAGATTTTAGAAGACATGGCGATAAGACTGCAAAATGGGAGGATATGCACTGTATGAGCTGAAGAACCAGCATTGGCACATCGTAATGGGCCAAATGGCCTCTGTTCTCACTATAATTGCTTTGATTTCTATAACAAAACTGATCGTTCTTCCAATCTTATCCCTCATGGTGACTATTTCTACTTACTTCCATCCATATTGTCAACCCTTTCTGCTAACATGATCTCATTAAGTGGTAGTGTAGACTCAATAGGCTGTATAACATACCTCTGCTCCTATGTCTTATGGTTTTAAACTTATCGTTATTGGGGAAGAGTTTCTGCCTACTCTATCTTGGTTGGTGACACTTCTTACTGATTCTTTTCCCAAATCTGCTGCTTGGAAAATCTCATCTTTGTCGCATTGCCATCCAATCTATGATTAATTGTCTCTTCTCTCAGACATTTTGGCTTTCCCCTCGAGATGGTATTTCTTGCAAATTGCCCTAATGAGTACAAGACAAAAAAACCTCAACAAAATGCCTTTTTCAGCATCGTTTAATTTGCTTGTATGAAAGAAACATACTGCAGATAATCTGAAAATCTGAAACAAACACAGAGAAGGTTGGAGAGACAGCAGGTCTGGCAGCATCTGTGGAGAGAGAAAAACAGAATTAATGCTTTGAGTCTCATCAGAACTGAAGAAAAGTCCTATGACAAATGTTAGCTTTGTTTCTCTTTAATCTGAAAATCTGAAATAAACACAGAGAATGCTGGAGAAACTCAGCAGGTCTGGAAGCATCTGTGGAAAGAGAAACAGAGTTAACATTTGTAGTAGGACTCTTCTTCAGTTCTGATGAGACTCAAAGCGCTAACTCTGTTTCTCTCTCTCCACAGATGTTGCCAGATCTGCTGAGTTTCTACAGCATTCTCTGTGTTTATTTTAATTTTGTTTGCATTGGCTCTACAGGAAAATTTCAACACATTACTACATTTATTGAAAGCAACAGCCATTTGGCCCATCTGGTCTTTTTATGCCTCTTTGACTTTTCTATCCAGCTGTCTTTTGATTCCCTTCTTCTCTTGTGTTTATCTAGCTGCCCCTTAAACCCATCCACACTTTTCACCCCTGTGACAATGAGTTCCATATTCCTGCTACTCTGTGGGTTCGTTTTTTATTCATTTGTGGGATGAGGGATGTCACTGGCTAGGCCAGCATTTATTGCACGACCCTAATTGCCCAGAAGGCAGTTAAGACTCAAGCACATTACTGTGGGTCTGGATTCACATGTAGCCAGGCATAAGAATGGCAGTTTCCTTCCTTAAAGAGAATGAGTAAACCAGATTTTTTTTTTCCTGTCAATCAACAATGGATTCATGGCCATCATTAGACTCTTAATTCCAGTTTTTTTTATATTGAATTCACATTCCACCATCTGCATTGGCAGGATTTGAAGCCCCGAACATCACCTGCGTTGCTGAGCTAACAGCCCAACAATAATACCATTAGGCCATCACGGTGGAAACCTTTCTGCTGATAGCCTCAGGAGTTTTATTAATTACCATAAACACACTCCAAAAATCATTGACAGAAGCAAACACTTATGTCAAAGGGAGATATTGAGGATAAACTTTCTTGTCCCCCTGCATGAGTGACCACAGACACAGTAACTCAGTGGATAGGACTATTGCCTCACGGCACTAGGGACTTGGGTACAATTCCACCCATGGGCAACTGTCTGTGTGGTGTTTGCATATTCTCCCTGTGTCTGCGTAGGTCCCCTCTGGGTGCTCCAGTTTGCAAAGAGATGCAGGTTAGGTGGATTGGCCATAGGAAATGCAGCGTTATACAATAGGGGATGTGGGTCTGGGTGGGATGCTTTTTAGAGGGTCAGTATGGAGTCGATGGGCCAAATGGCCTGCTCCCGCCCCATAGGGGACTCAATGACATGGGAAACAGTTCAATGAGTAGCAAATTCTTTCAGCGTTTAACATTGGATTATTCACAGGTGAAGTACATTGGGTTTTACAGTACCGAATCGGGCCGTTCGGCCCATCTTCTCTGCGCCTGCTACCCAACAGTCTCCCACCAATTCTCTGATCTCCCCCACTCCATCCCTTTCTCCCGGGTGTGTTCATCCTTGGGTCTCGTCTAGAAGGTTCAGCCAAGCACTTGAACATGAAGGAGCAAGCCGCTGGGCAGATACTTCTGGTCACCCACAGATTTGGAAATTCTGCAGAGCTCCACTGCTATATGAAGCTCCACGCTTCAGCTGTGCTCCACCTGGACACAAGTTTAGGTCGGGGTCCAGATTAGCTCGACAGCGACACCCCGCGGGGACTCTGCTCGCAGCCCAACGCGTAACCAGCGACTGCGGGAAGGCGAGCCTTTAACTGGAAAAACTAACGTCGGAATATTTGGGGAGAAATTAACCGGGACTGGGGAAAGGGGCGCGTCGGGTTGTAGCTGGAAATTCTCAGCTGAGTTTCTCCCTCCCATCGATACCGTCGAGGTATTTGCTACTCAAACAAAAACAGCAATTGCTGGAGAAAGCGTCTGTGGGGAGAGAAAGCAAATTCTCTGAAACAAGTCATCGGACTCGAAATGTTAACTCTGCTTTCTCTCTCCACAGACGCTGCCAGATTTGCAGAGTTTCTCCAGCAATTTCTGTTTTATTTTGTTGCATATTTCCAACATCAGCAGTTCTGTCTGTTTTTTGCAAATATTTTTGAGACAGTTCCTAGCCCAGCTAACCCCGCTCTGGATTGCGGCCAACAACAAAGCCTCATACCCTTCAGCTTCCAGAACACACTGGCTTTTACCTCGTTCAGCCGGCTTTCAACTTTTCACAAAGAATCCCTCTCCTGACTGAAGGTTTCTGAAAAATGCAAATTCTAAAATAGAAGTGAAGTACTGCGGATTTGAAATAAAGTGCTGGAGACACCTGCAACACTTTTCCTAAGACTCAGGGGCAGTGACAGAGGGCTGGAGAGCATTGTCCAAATCATAAGGTCTAAGGATGAGCAAAGCAAATTCGGGAACGTAAAACAAAGGACTCAGAGATCTGAAACAAAAACAAATTGGTGGAGAAATTCAGCCGGTAGTGGTTCTCTGATCTATCAATCTCTATACGGAATTTACTGAATCACTGGTCTCCCACAACCCCCGGGGAGAGCATTCCAAATGGTTCACTGCCCTTAAATAAAGAAAATCCTTCTTGTTTCAGTCATAATTACTTGCCCTTTCTTCTGAGACTGTACCCTGGTTCTAGACACCTCACCCCACCCCCAACCTGAACCATCCCTGTTGAGATTTGTCAGAATTTTGGAAGTTTCTTTAAAACTCTGTAGAATACAGGATCCATCTCCTCAATCTCTCCTCATGGGAACAATGCTGCCAACCTCAGCTTCAATCTAGTGAACCTCCGCTACACTCCCTTTATGGAAAGTATAGTCTTCCTAGTGTTATGGGTCTAGAACTGTACGTAAGATCAAGGTTGTACATAAATGAAACAATGCAAGTTTTCGAAACACCTCACTTGCGCTGAAGGCCTGCAATGACATATACGTTTCTAACCGTTTGCTCTTCCTACACATAGAGACATCGCCAAGCAATCGCAATGCAGGAGGCCATTCCGCCCCTCAATCTGACAAAATGTGCAGCTGAGAGTTCACCATAGGAAACCTGGTCAGCATGGACGGTCTGTTCGGTGTTGTATGAAATTACAAACATCTCTGGAGTTCGGACAAAGGTAAACAAACAATGCAGCGCAGTTTCACAGCTGACCTTGAGAGACCTTACTATCGGAACTACACGCAGCAGCTGGGAATGATCGATGATTTCAGAGCCTGGTCACTTTCATGTGTGCATCTGAGGCTGAGGATTGACCTTATATATGCTTATAAAATCATGAGGGGCATGGATAGGGTGAATAGCCAAGGTCTTTTTCCCAGGGTAGGGAAGTCCAAAACTAGAGGGTATAGGTTTAAGGTGGGAGGGGAAAGATCTAAGAAGGTCTTGAGCGGCAACTTTTTCACACAGAAGGTGGTGCGTGTATGGAAGGAGCCAGAGGATGTGGTGGAGGCTGGTACAATTACAACATTTAAAAGGTAGATGGATGGGTACATGAATAGGAAGGGTTTAGAGGGTTATGGGCCAAATGCTGGCAAATGGGACTAGATCAGTTCAGGATGTCCGGTCAGCATACTCTGAACCCAGGCATCATTAATTGAAATGTGGTAAACTTTTACTTTTTTACTTTTTTTTAAAGACTTCTGTCATTAATTTAAGCACTGGGGTATGGGGACTTATAAAACTTTTCACTGTTTCTTTTTGTAAAAATACACGTGACAATGAACTGCTATTCTATTCTATTGTCGGTTAATGAGTTCATAGCCGAACTGATAATCCTCGAGTCCACTTTCCTGCCTTTTCCCCATAACCTCTGATTCCTTTACTGATTATAAAGTCATAGAGTCAGAATCATACAGCACAGAAAGAGACCCTTCGGTCCAACCAGTCCATGCCGAACACAATCCCAAACTAAACTAGTCCCACCTGCCTGCTCCTGGCCCATATCCCTCCAAATCTTTCCTATTCATGTATCTATCCAAATGTCTTTTAAATGTTGCAATTGTACCCACATCCACCACTTCATCAGGAAGTTCACTCCACACACAAACCACCCTCTGTGTAAAAAATTTGCCTCTCATGCCTTTTTTAAATCTCTCTCCTCTCACCCTAGAAATGTGCCCATAGTCTTGAAATTCCCTATCTCAGAGAAAAGAAAACTACAATTAACTCTACCTATATGTCTCATTATTTTATAAACTTCTATCAGGTCACCTGTCAACATCCTACGTTCCAGTGAAAAAAGTCCTAGCCAATCCAGCCTTTTCTTATAACTCAAACTTTCCATACATGGCACCATCCTGATAGATCTCTTCTGAACCCTCTCCAGCTTGGTAATATCCTTGCTATAACTGGGCGATCAGAACTGGACACAGTATTCCAGAAGAGGCCTCATTAATGTCCTGTACAACCTCAACATAACGTCCCAACTTCTATACTCAAAGAACATACCTAATGACTCAACCTCAAAAGCCCTCTACAGTAAAAAATTCTGTAGATTCACCAGCCTTGGAGAGAAGAGCATCTCCTAATCTCTGTCCTAACCAGTTATTCTGAGATTATGCCCTTTGGTCCCAGTGTGACCCACATCGGAAATAACCTTTCCACATCTACCCTGTTGGTCCCCAAAGAACCTTGTATGCTTCAATAAGGTCTCCTCTCAGTCTTCCAATAGCCACCCAGATTCACTAATTCTGTTCCATTGGGCATGGAGTTGCGCAGTAGCTCAGTGGTTAGCACTGCTGCCTCACAGCGCTAGGGACCCAGGTTTGATTCCGCCCTCAGGTGACAATCTGTGTGGAGTTTACACATTCTCCCTGTGTTTCCTCCCACAGTCCAAAGATGTGCTGGTAAGGCAGATTGGTAGTGCATAATTGCCCATAAGTGTGCAGGCCAGGTAGATTAGCCATAGGAAATGCAGGTTTACAGGTATGGGGAAGTGGGATGCTCTTCGGAAGGTTGATCTGGACTCAATGGACCAAATGGCCTACTCCACATTGTCGGGATTCTATGATTCAAATGACCAAAAAAAACTCTTCCAATTTCCCAAAGTTGCTTTATGTCTTCAGCTGCCATGGCCCTGAGCTCTGAAAGTCCCTTTCACTAAATCTCTCTTCCTCCATCTCCTCTTTTAGGACGTACTCAACACATTACTATATAAAAAGCAGGTTTTTCAAACCACACTATCAGTAAGTGGTGCATGGTTATTTTTAATTCAAGCATGGGATGCGGTCATCGCTGGTTGGGCCAGCATTTATTGCCCATCTCTAGGTGCCCTTGAAAAGGTGGTGGTGAACTGCCTTCTTGAACCACTGCAGTCCACATGCTGTGAGTTGACCCACATTGCTCTCAGGAAGGAAATTCCAGCATTTTGACCCAGCGACACTGAAGGAGTGGTGATATATTTACAAGTCAGGACGGTGATTGACTTGGAGGGGAAATTGCAGCGGCTGGTCTTCTCATGTGTCTGCTGCCCTTATCCTTCCAGATGGAAATGGTCGTGAGTTTGGAAAGTGCTGCCTAAGGATCCTTGGTGAATTTCTGCAGTGCATCTTATAGATAGTGCACACTGCTGCTACTGAGCGTCAGTGGTGGAGGGAGTGGAGATTTGAGGATGTGGTGCCAATCAAGCGGGCTGCTTTGTCCTGGATGGTGTCAAGCTTCTTGAGTGTTGTTGCAGCCGTACTCATCCAGGCAAATGACCAGTAGACTATGCCTGAGCGAGATAGTCTGAGTGAGCAGCAAATTAGGATCACATGGGAATTCACTATTCGTGGAACAGGGTGTTTTCATTAAAGATGATTGATTGATTGTTTTATTATTGTCACATGTACCGAGATATTGTGAAAAGTATTGTTTTGCGTGCCAACCAGACAAATCATACCTTTCATAAGTGCATCAGGGTAATATAACAGAATGCAGAATATAATGTTAATGCTACAGAGAAGGTGCAGAGAAAGATCAACTCGACTATATGAGAGATCCATTCATAAGTCTGATAACAACTTGTTTGATAACAAGTCTGATTGCAACTATTAAAATGTGTTAAACATACGTTGGATTTATCAGTACTAGTAATCTTTACTAAATGTTGTAGTGTTTATCAAATTATGGCCAAGTAAAGCGAAAAGCAAACCTAAGTAGATAAAATTAACCTAAGTGAAATAAAGTTAAGGCATGGCAGGACAGCTTGGTCTTGAAGAAGTGTGAAAAGTTATGAGTGTTATTGGTGACCCGGACAACCACATGTGCAGGAAGTGTCACTAGTTGCAGAAACCTGAACTCCAGGTTTCAGAGCTCAGGTGGCAGTTAGCACAGCCTCATGGAGGATGTGCACATGCTGACTGATATAGGTATGGATCCTCAGAGGTCTGTATAGCAGCAGGTAAAATTAGACGGAATACAGGACTTCAACCCCCTAATATGGACTGGGATACAAACAGTGTGAAAAACACACATGGCATAAAATTCTCAAATTGTTCTCGGGACAACTTTAAAATCTCTTTTACCTGACATGTAACAAATCTGAAAAGAGAGAGTATAATTTTATATTTAATCTTAGATAGTGGAGCTGATCAAGTGAATGAACTAGCCATGGGTGACCATTTTGAAGGTACCAATTTTAATACAGTTAGATTTATCATCATTCTGCAAATGGACAAAGATATAACAGGAGCATAAGTCCTAAATTGGAGGAAGACATATGCCAATAAGCTGATCTGGCGAAAGTGGAATGGAACAGTGTATTGTCACAATGAGAGCTAATGGTACTGCGAACTCCAAAATCCCCTAGTTATCCAAAAGCGGAGAGGATAAGATAAAGCAGAAAACAATTCACAGAAAAACCTAATGCTGTAGGAAACCCAGAGTAGTTCAGAAAATAAGGGTGAAGTAGAAACGGCAATTAGGAAATTAGACAGGGGAAGCAAAAATATATTGGCAGGTAAAGTCAAAGAAAACCCAAAGATGTGTATGTTGTGAGTATGTAAGAGCGAAAGAATGACAAAGGAAAGGATAGAGACTATCAAAGAGTACATTGTGTCTTGTGCATGGAAGATGTGGCAAGGGTTATTAATGCATATTTTGTCTCTATCTTCACAAGGGAGATAGACAATGCAGACGTTCTAGTCAAACAAGAGATATGTGAAGTGTTAGTTACAATTAGAGTAATGCGAAGGCAATACTAGAGGGACTGACATCTTTGAAGTGGATAAACTACCAGGGCCAGATGGACTGTAGTCAAGGAGGAAATAAGGACCATCTCCCAATCCTCACTGGATACAGATAAGTGACAAGACAACTGGAACTCTGAATATTGCACCTTTGTTTAAAAAGGATGCCATTGATAGGCCAAGTAATTACCAGAGGGTCAGTCTGACCTTGGTGGTAGGCAAGCTATTGGAATCAATTCTGAAAGGCAGGTTAAACTATCCTTTAGAAAGGTATTTATTAATCAGGGACAGTCAGCAGGTATTTGTTAAGGGAAGGTCATGTCTTACTAAATTGATTGAATATCTTGAGGAAGTAACAAGCAGGATTAACATAAGAACCAGGAGGAGTAGGCTATTTAGCCCCTTGGGTCTGCTCTGCCATTCAATGGCTGATCTCATCTCAATCTCAACTCCATTTTCTTGCCTGCTATCTACAACTCTTCAAGCCATTACTAATTAAATATCTGCCTATCTCCTCCTTAAATTTATTCAGTGTCCTAGCACTGTGGGGTAGTGAGTTCCACAGATTCATGATCCTTTGAGAGAAGTCATTTCTCCTCATCTCTGTTTTTAATCTGCTACCCCTTTATTGTAAAATTGTGATCTCTCATTCTGGAATGTCCCACATGAGGAAATCTCTCCATATCTATTTTGTCAATCCCCTTTAGCATCTTATATACCTCAATTAGATCTCCTCCCATTCTTCTAAACCCCACAGAGTATCAGCCTTAACTGCTCAATCTCTCTTTATAAGACAAATCCCTCATTTCTGGAATCAATCTAGTGAACATCCAATGCAACTACATCCCCCCAAAAAAACCGAAAGTACTGCTGTGAATCAGGAACGAAAACAAAGTTTCTGGAAAAGCTCAGCAGGTCTGGCAGCATCTCAGAAGGAAAAAATCAGAGTTAACATTTCAGGTCCGGTGACCCTTCCTCAGAACTGTTGGACGAGGTATAGAACAAAAAGATGGGGATGTAATGCTGGAGTAGTCTAAATCCTTGGGTTAGGCCATGGCTGGAGTTTTGAGTACAGTTCACCGCATTATGCCAAAATAGCCTCTTTGCAGTTTCAAAACTTTTCTGTGTATTTAAAAGACTCCTCAAACGAACTCTTTGACCAAAGTTTTCGGTGGCCTCTCCCAATATCTTTTTACATGCTGCAGCATCAAATTCTGCCGTGTGGCATTTTACGATGCTAAAAATATTATATAAACACAACTTGTTGTTGATATATGGTTGAAAAGAGAACATTTTGGAGGGCTGTGAGACTAGGAGCAGGGTACTATTGGGATTATTCTTTGGGCCAGCCGGCAGAGGCTTTGTGGTTTGAATGGTCTCCATCAGTGCTATATGATTCTATAACAGGGAGGGGGAACAAGTATTGGATGAAAGAGTTTACAAAACAGTAATACTCAGTAAGTGAAGAGAGAGTCAGAGATAATGATAGACACTGGAGGTGAGTTTGTCTGCTTTTATAGAGCAGCATACTGGAATAAAGCAAAATATCCCCCATGTAGTGGTGAATTGTTCTCTTTCCTGAAAAATAAAGTTCCTTTGAGTTTATCTCAGGATACATCTCAGCAGTTGGAATGTGGGATGGTCCCAGAGACGGAACTTGTATTTTCGCACCTTCCTTATTAAAAATCTAATTGACTGGTTATAAGGACTCAGCGTTAGTCTAAGGGCTGTGTGAGTTAGCAGAAACCGCTAATGAACAAATAACTTTTAATATTAAAAAAAGTGCCCCTCAGGCCCCACAACAAAGGCAAATGATTAACAACCAACAAAGTTGTTACTACCCATGAATAGACTTGATTGTAACATTATTTCCCGAGGCTGGTGCGCTCCAAATTTCATTAAAACTTCAATTAAATTCTGACCGCAAAAGGGAAGAAACAGGCAGAACCTGACTGCCTGGATGAGAACATTATAGAGAGCAAAGATTACAAAGTGCAGCTTTTGTAATAAGCTGGGCAGTGCACAGTTCTCTCATGACTAATCTCACAACCCCATTACCCCAAAGCCAACTTGACAGCAGTTACTTCTGCGCGGGATGGATCTTTACATGCCATGCAGCCTCCTTTGCTATAATATTGTCTCCCCCTTCTCATATACACTAATAATGTTAATTCCTGGGGCCAGGCATCTGAACTGAGGACTCAAAGAAGGAATCGTGACCAGTTTCTGCACATTTCTCCTCAGCTTCCCTGAGGCAAGTGAAACACATTCCGGGAGATCATACTCAAACGCATCACTAAGCAGACTTCAGTTAACCCTATATTCACCCCCAACACACAAGTTAAGATAAAGGAAAGATGTTTGCTTTCCTATGACATTTTTTTCCCAAATTCAGGACATCCCAAAACTTTTTTCTTATGAACAAAGATTAAACAGGTCGGGATCCTATTATCTGGAGTTTCAAAGAATGAGAGGTGATCTCATTGAAACATATTGGGGCTTGACAGGGTAAATGCTGAGAGAATCTTTTCCCTCACGGGAGAGTCTAGAGCCAGAGGGCGTAGCCTCAGAATAAGGGGACACCAATTTAAGACTGAGATGAGAAGAAATTTCTTCTGTCAGAGACTTGTGAGTCTTTGCAACCCTTTGTCACTGAGAGCTGTGAGGGCAGAGTTCTTGGATATAATTAAGGCTGAGATAGAAGGATTTTTGATCACTCAGGGAATCAAGGGTTATGGGAAAAGGACAGAAAAGTGGATGCGAAGGGTATTGGATCAACCATGATTGTACTGAATAGTGGAGCAGGCTCGAGGGGCTGAATAGCCGACTCATGTTCCTATTTCTTATGATCTTACGATTTACTTATCAAGTGTCATCACTCACTTAGGGTTAGGATTAGGATTCTGATGTAAGCAATAGACCCTAGCCCCTGCACAAATTTTCTGAGTTTGTTCTCTATAAATTGTTGGCCGTTATTTGTTCTTCTTCAAAAAGGATCAAAGGAAAATTTGTTGGTGACGTTGGGAGGCAATGGCCTTAGTGGTATTGTCACTGGACTCTTAAACCAGAGACCAAGGTAATGTTCTGGAGGCCTGGGTTCAAACCCTGCGCTTTGAATTCAATAAATATCTGGAGTTAAGAGTATAATGATGACCATGTATCCAGTGTTGATTGTCAGGAAAAACCCATCTGGTTCATTATTGTTCTTTAGGGAAGGAAACTGCCATCCTTACTTAGTCTGGACTACAAGTGACTCCAAACCCACAGCAATGTGGTTGACTCTTAACTGCCCTCTGGGCAATTAGGAATGGGCAATAAATGCTGCCTGGCCTGCGATGCCCTCATCCCGTGAATGAATTAAGAAAAAAAAAGACAGGTAGGAAAGTGCTTTGTGAAGGGGACATAAAGATGTGGTACAAGTAGGTTAACTGTTTGGGCGGAGATGTGGCAAATGCAGTATACTGTGGGAAAATGTAGAATTGCCCATTATGGCAGGAAGAATGATAAAAAAAAAGACATATTATCCAAATGCTAAGAGGTTGCAGAGTTCTGAGATATAGAGGGATCTGGGTGTCCAAGTACATGAAAGACAAAAGGTTATTTCAGGTACAGCAAATAATAAGGAAAGCTAATAGAGTGTTATCATTTATTGTGAGGGGACTTGATTGTAAAAGTAGGGAGGTTAAGTTTCAATTGGGCAGGGAACTGGTGAGACCAGATCTAGAGAGAGAGAGAGAGACTCGAAGACAGCAAGAACTGCAGATACTGGAGTCAGAGTCAATACAGTGTGGAGCTGGAGAAACACAACAGGTCAGGCAGCATCAGAGAAGCAGGAAAGTCGATGTTTCAGGTCGGGACCCTTCTTCAGGACTGGGGAGGGAGAAGGGAGCTGGGAAATAGAGGGAGGAGAGGTGGGGCTAGGGAAAAGTAGGTGGGATTATGATAGGTGGATGCAGGTAGGGGTAGTGGGGATTGATCAGTGAGAAAGGTGGGGTGGATAGGTAGGAAGGAAGATGGACAGATAGTGTCAGGTCAAGGAGGTGCGGATGAGAGGGAGGGTTGGACTTGTGGCGAAGCCGGGTCGGGGGGGGGGGGGTTTTAAAACTGGTGAATTCTATGTTCAAGCCATCGGGCTGTAGGCTCCTGAGGCAGAATACGAGGTGTTGCTCTTCCAGTTTGCATGTGGCGTCATTGTGGCACTGGAAGAGGCCCAGGATGGACATGTCACCAAAGGAGTGGGAGGGGGAGTTAAAATAATTAGCAACTGGAAGGTGTTGTTGATTATAGTGCATACGCTCCACAAATCGGTCACCAAGTTTTTTTTAATTCCTTCATTCACAGGATGAGGGCGTCACTGACCAGGCAGCAGTTATTGCCCATCCCTAATTGCCCAGAGGACAGTTAAGAGTCAACCACATTGCTATGGGTCTGGAGTCACATGTAGGCCAGACCAGGTAAGGATGGCAGTTTCCTTCCCTAAAGGACATTAGTGAACCAGATGGATTTTTTTTCCCCAACAATCGATTCAGGGTCATCATTAAATTCTTAATTCCAGATATTTACTGAATTCAATTTCCACCATCTGCCATGGTGAGATTCAAAACCAGGTCCCCAGAACATTATCTGGGTCTCTGGATTAACAGTCCAGCAATAATACCACTAGGCCATCACCTCCACATCGCCTCTACACTTGGTCTCACCAATGTAGAGGAGGCCACATCGGGAGCAACGGATGTAGTAGACCAGGTTGGAGGGTGTACAGCTGAACCACTGTCAGATGGAAAGTTTGTCTTGGACCTCGGATGGAGGTGAGAGAGGAGGTGTAGGGGCATGTGTAGCACCTCTTGCGGTTGCAGGAAAAGGTGCCAGGTGTGCTGGGGTTGATGGGGCATGTGGAGCAGATGAAGGACCCATGGAGTGAGCAGTCCCTATGAAAGGCAGATTGGGATGGGGAGGGATATATCTCTTTGATGGTGGGGTCGGATTACAGATGGCGGAAGTGGCGTAGGATGATGTGTTGGATGCAGAGGTTGGTGGGGTGGTATTTGAGGACTGCGAGACTCTGTCCTTTTTTTGTTGGGGGGAGCAGGATTGAAGGCAGAAGTGCCAATAATGAAAGAGATGCGGTTGAGGGCATTTTGGATTAAATGAAGCGGGAAGTTGCGGTCGTTGAATTAGGGATGTCCAGGAGTGGAACGCTCCACCTTGGGAGCTGATGCGGCAATGGTGGAGGAATTGGAAGTAAGGGATCGCATTCTTGCAGGAGGGTGGGTGAGAGGATGTGCAGTCTAGGTAGCTGTGGGAGTGAGTGGGCTTGAAACAGATGTCAGTGCTGAGACAGTTACTGGAGATCAAGACGGAGAGGTCCAGGAAAGGGAGGGAAGTATAGTAGATGGTCCAAGTGAATTTGAAGTTAGGGTGAAAGGTGTTGGTAAAGTGGATGAACTGTTCAAGCTCCTCATGGGAGCATGAGGCAGCACCAATACAGTCATCAATGTAGTGGAGGAAGAGGTGAGGGATGGTGCCGGTGTAACAGCAGAAGAGGGACTCTTCCATGTATCCTACATGGTGGCAGGTTTGGCTCGAGTGCCCATAGCCACCCCTTTAGTTTGCAGGAAGTGGGAGGAGTTAAAGGAAAAGTTGTTGAGAATAAGGACAAATTCCGTTAAGCGGATGAGGGTGTCAGTGGACCAGCAGCGGCAGGAAGCGAAGGGCTTTTAGGCCATCTGCGCAGGGGATACAAGTGTACAGGGACTGGACGTCCATGGTGAAGATGAAATTTTGGGGGCCAGGGAATTGAAAGTCTTGGAGGAGGTGGAGGGCATAGGTAGCGTCCTGAATGTATCATAAATTCCCTACAGTGTGGAGCAGGCCCTTCAGCCCAACAAGTCCACACCGACCCTCAGAGCATCCCACCCAGACCCATCCCCCTAATCTACACATCCCTGAACGCTCTGGGCAATTTAGCATGGCCAATCCACCTAAGCTGCACATCTTTGGACTGTGTGAAGTAACTGGAGCAAACTCCACACAGATAGTCACCCGAGGGTAGAATCAAACCCGGGCCCCTGGTACTGTGAAGTAGTAGTGCTAACCACTGAGCCACTGTGCCGCCCTGAAGGTGGAGCATAAGCGGGGAGTTCCCGGACCGAGAGGAAAATACAGAGTCAAAGTATGCAGGGATGAGTTCAGTGGGGCAGGAGCAGGCAGAGACAATGGGTCAACTGGGGCAGTCAGGTTTGTGGATTTTGAGAAGGAGATAGAACTGAGCTGTGCGGGGTTGGGGAGCAATGAGGTTGTGGGCTGTGGGTGCGAGGTCTGCTGAGGTGCTATGAGGTTATTGATGGTCTGATAGATGATGGTTTGGTGAAGTCAGAGTTGGGGTCATTATTGATGGTCTGAAAGATGATGGTTTGGTGATCAGTGTTGGCTTCATAGTGATGGTCTGGATGATGATAGTTTGTTGATTACTGATGGTCTGAGAGTACAGTGTACAATGTTGGTCTTCTTATTTAAGGAAGGATATAAATGCATTGGAAGAAGTTCAGACAAGGTTTACTAAACTAATCCATTTGTAGAGACTGTATCTTTTTATTTTTTCAATGCTTTTAGTTACGGACTAAAATGAAAAAAGGACTGTTTTCAAAAGCTGGGATTGTGGAAAGGATTACTGCACTAGTTATAAACCAGTTACCTGACATTTTGTTTAAGTGCTGTTTGTTCAAGCATTTGGGAAAGGTACTACAAATAAGCTGAAGCTAGAGAGTGTGTATGAACAGAAATTTGACTGGCAACAAGTTGTTGGTTGGTCTGTAGAGTGGAGGCCAGCTGTTGTTAACAAAGGCTTTTTTTCCTGCCAACAATTATTTAATTGCCTTCCAGGTACGAGAACAGCTTGTGGGTGTGAATGTTTGGTGAAAGCCATTGGAGCTCTGAGAAGGAAAATGCTGTCCTTTTTCTCCGCAGTAAAAAACACCTCAAGCCTAAAGAAGACCGGTTTATTTTCAACCAGTTGCTGTAAGTTGCGGCTTTTAACCAATCAGTCAGACATATTTTTATATTCATTTATGGGATGTGGGTGTCGCTGACTGGGCCAGCATTTCTTGCCCATCCCTAGTTGTCCTTGAGAAGGTGCTGGTGAGCTGCCTTCTTGAACCATTGCAGTTCACGTGCTATAGGTTGACCCGCAATGGCCTTAGGGAGGGAATCCAGGATTTTGACCCGGCCACAGTGAAGGAATGGCAATATATTTCCAAGTCAGGACAGTGAGTGGCTGAGAGGGGAACTTGCAGGAGATTGGTGCTCCCATGTATCTGCTGCCCTTGTCCTTCTAGATTGAAGCAGTCATGGGTCTGGAAGGTGCTGTCTGAGGATCTTTGGTGAATTTCTGCAGTGCATCTTGTAGATAGTATACACTGCTGCTACTGAGCGTCAGTGGTGGAGGGAGTGGATGTTTGTGGATGTGGTGCCAATCAAGCGGGCTGCTTTGTCCTGGATGTTGTCAAGCTTCTTTTGAGTGTTGTTAGAGCTGCACCCATCCAGGAGAGCGGGGAGTATTCCATCACAATCCTGACTTGTGCCTTGTAGTTGGTGGCCAGGCTTTGGGGAGTCTGCAGTAGTCATAGCCTCTGACCTGTTCTTGTAGTCACAGTTTTTATATGGTGAGTTCAGTTGAGGTTCTGGTTAATGGGAATCCCCCAGGATGTTGATAATTGGAATATTCATCGATGATAACACTATTGAATGTCACGGGTGGTGATTAAATTGGTGTTTATCGGAAATAGTCATTGCTTGAAATTTGTGTGGTGTCAATGTTAATTGCTATTTGTCAGCCCAAGCCTGGATATTGTGCAGGTCTTGCTGCATTTGAACACAGACTGCTTCAGCATCTGAACAGTCGCAAATGGTGCTGAACATTGTGCAATCATTGGCAAACATCCCCACTCCTGACCTTATGATGGAGGGAAGGTCATTGATGAAGCAGCTGAAGGTGTTTGGGCTGAGGACACGACCCTGAGGAACTCCTGCAGAGATGTCCTGGAGCTGAGACGATTGACCTCCAACAACCACAAACATCTTCCTATGTGTCAGGTTGATTCCAACCAGAGAAGAGTTTGTCCCCAATACCCACAGATTCCAATTTTGATAGGCCTGCTTGACACCACACTGAGTTGAATGCAGCCTTGATGTCAAGGGCTGTCACTCTCACCTCACCTCTCGGATTGAGCTCTTTTGTCCACGCTTGAGACTGCAATAAGATCAGGAACCTGGAGGAACCCAAACTGGGCGTCACTGAGCAGGTTATTGCTGAGTAGGTGCTGCTTGATAGCACTGTTGATGACACCTTCCATCAAATTCCTGATGATCGATGTGGTAATTGGCTGGGTTGGATTTGTCCTGCATTTTGTGTACAGGACATAACTGGCCAATTTTCCATACTGTCAGATAGATGCCAGTATTGTGACTGTGGTAGAACAGCTTGGCTAGAGGAGTGTTAAGTTCTGGAACGCAAATCTTCAGTGCCCCTGTCACCCTGGAGAAGGGAGATCGAGGAGCCAAGGATCATCTAAGTGAACACTGTGGTCTTCTTAGTCTTTCCCTCCACCTATACCACCCGTTTTGTGTCTAGCTGTACGTGTGTGCAGGGGGCATTTTTCTAACAAGGTTAGAGTTTTAATAGAGTTAAATGTCGATGGCTCGCAATTAATTATCTGTCGCTTTAGGGTCTACTTATTTGTAGTAAATCGTCATTTTTGTTCAGGACTGAAACCTTGTCTGTGCTTTGTGTTAACCTGGATCTAAAAGATAGATATGTTGGTAAATCTTTACAAACATCTATAAAACCTTTAACTTCTGTGACAACTCCAGGAATAGCAGGGCTTTATTTCCAGAGTGTGAGCAACACATAGAAATGGGCAGGTTGTCTGAAGAGGAAATGTAATGTTGGACTTAATTTCAAAGGGAATAGAATATAAAATATCAGGAAGTTTTGCTAAAACTGCACAAGACCTTGGTCACAGCTGAAATACTGTGAACAGTTTTGGATGCCTTATGTAAGGAAAGATATAGTTACTGCTTTGTATCCGCAAGGGATCCGCTTCTGAGAATCCCCGCAAATGATGAAAGGCATGAGTCTGGAGCTTGTATAGAAGTAGGTTAAAAATCACGGATATGTGGGTTTTGCCCAGGGCACTTTGTTGTTCCTTATATTTTGGCGCAGATAGGGCAAATTTGTGATTTGTGATTTTATGGATACAGAGGATTTACTATATACTGGCATTGGAGACAGTCCAGAGAAGGTTCACTAGGACAATATTATTCATGAAAGGACTGTCTTATGAGGAGAGGTTGAGTAGGTTGGGCCTGTACTCCAGAAGAATGAGAGGTCCTTATTGAAACATTCTTAGAGAGTTGACAGGATAGCTGTGAAAAGATTGTTTCCCTTGTGGGAGGGTATAGAATCAGAGGATATAATCTCAGAATAAAGGGTCACACATTTAAAACAGAGATGAGGAGGATTTGTTTTCTCTCAAAGGATAGTGAATCTGTGGAATTCTTTAGCACAGAGGGCTGTTGAGGCTGGGTCATTAAGTATATTCAAGGCTGAGAGACACAGATTTTTAATCAGAAGAGAATCAAATGTTACGAGCAAAAGACAGGAAAGTGAAGTTGAGGATTATGAGACCAACAATGACTGATGGAAGAGACTTGATAGGTTGAATAGCCTACTTCTGCTCCGAAGCCTTGTTGTCGTATACAGATGGTCAGTCTGGTCAGACTCTTTGAATACTTTTAAGGCAGAGGGGAGGCAATGGCCCAGTGGTATTATCACTGGACTGTTAATCCAGAGACCCCAGATAATGTTCTGGGGACCTGGGTTTGAATCCTGCTATGGGGCAGATGGTGGAATTTTAATTCAATAAATATCAGGAATTAAAAATCTAATGATGACCATGAATCCATTGTCGATTGTTAGGAAAAACCCATCAGGTTCACTAATGTCCTTTAGGAAATGAAACTGCCATCCTTATCTGGTCTGGTCTACATGTGGCTCCAGACCCATAGCAATGTGGTTGACTCTTAACTGCCCTCTGGGCAATTAGTGATGGGCAATAAATGCTGCCTAGCCAGCAATGCCCTCATCCCGTGAATGAATAAAGGAATACCAGCAAGGAGGTGAAAAGTTATTTGGAGGTAGATAGATATATGGTGAAATCATATCAGCTAGGATTTATTGAATGGCAGACCAGACTCAAGGGGCTAAGTGGACTTGGGTGTTATTAAATTGGAAAGGATGAAAAAAAGTTCTACGGCGACGTTACCAAGACTGGAGTGTTTGAGTTATAGGAAGAGGCTGGGACTTCTTTCCCTGGACTGTTGGAAGCTGAGTGGTGAAGACATGAGGGGAATGGATAAGGTGAACAACCAAGGTATTTTACCCAGGCTGGGGGGGTGGGACATTCAAAACTAGAGGGCATAGGTTTAAGGTGAGAGGGGAAAGGTACAAAAGAAACCTAAGGCACAACATTTTCACACATAGAGTGGTGCGTGGGGCTGTTAATCTGGTCCAATCAGGGAGCCCTGGCTGACCGATAAGAACAGGAATGTCAGATGCACTGTTCACGCTGAGACATGGCTCTGAGGAAGCTGGATCAGTGTCAAGGACTCTCCATGTGTAAATAAACAGTTAATTGGTGACAGGATACCAGCCTCCGTGGTGACATTTCATTGGCAATGAGTGAAAGGCACACTCCTGAAGAAATTTGCTCGCCACAGTCATCTTTTGAGTTGGGGTAAGCATTTCTGGCATAATGCTGTTTTTTGGGAAGCTTGACTTGTTCAATCCTGCCATCAAAGACTGGGCCTAGCATGTGGAAAGAATATGTTATTTTTTTCTGGGCATATGACATTGGGGCAGATGAGAAGCAAGAAGTAATTCTCCTGACAGCTTGCGGACCTGCAGCATTTTCAGTTATTTGGAGCCTAACTTCCCCTGAGGCACCAGATACTAAAACCTTTCAAGAGTTGACAGATTTAGCAAAGGAATATTGCAACCCCTAGCGTCCTCTAATTTTCTGATACACTATTGGCTTTACTCAGCAATTCGAGAACTAGGGGAATCTGTATTAGGATTTTTGACTTGGTTAAGACAACTGGCAGAGGCATGTGACTTTGGTTTAACCCTTAATGAGATGCTGAGAGACTGTTAAGTATGAGGGATTAATGATGTAACCATGCAAATGCACCTACTAGCTGAAGCCCAACTGGATTTCAAATAGGCGCTACAAATGGCTTTGTCATTGGGAAATGCAGCAAGTGGAGCATTTGAGTTACAAGGTATTCCGATGGAAGTGGACATCCTCGCCGGTCTGACTGAGCCTGGGGAACACCACTTGAGTGAAGGCAATTGCACAGGGATGTACCCTGAACAGAGGGACTCTAGGTCAGCCCCTATCAAAACTCCAAAACAAACCCAAGCCTGAACCAAACACTTAAAATTTTCTTCGGGGTCCAGGCTGGCAGGCCATTGTCGTTGCTAGCGGAATGTGACTCAAGACGATATTACAGTCCCACTAGATCTAAATTGAATAAGAGAACTCAAAAGCTGTAGCCAAGCCACAGCTCATAGGTGGCCCAATGGAGAGGAGTGCCCAGTAGCAAATGCATCCAGGACCTTGGCTAATAGAGGGCATAAATAGGCCCAGAAAGAGAAGGAAGGTTTGGCGGTCATATTTGGAGTCAGGGAGTTCCACCAATACCTTTACAGATGTAAATCTGTAATAATAGCGGATCACAAACCCCTGCTTAAAGAGGACAAGGTCGTACTACTCGAAGCTTCAGGCTGAACTCAGCGACGGGCTCAAATACTAAGTGTGTGTAATTACAAGTTGGAACACTGTCTGGGAGACCAAGTAGCAAAGCTGTTTCCCATTGGCAGATACACCACCGGTGGTACCGCCACTGGAAGAGTCTGTGTGGTTTAAATTTTCTGGATGCACTTCCAGTCACAGCTGATGGTATCAGACTTTGGATGCAGAAAGATCTGGTCCTGGCAAAACTGAAACAGCTGGTGGTGATGGGGGAAACCAAAGGGCCATCACAACCAGAACTGAAACCTTTTTGGACCTAGAGAGACCAGATCATAGTAGGGGACGGCATGGGGAGCAAGGTCTCCACCAGATTCTGGCTGAACTCCACCAGGGTCATCCAGGGGTTTCCAAAATGAAAATGTTGGTGAGAAATAATGTCTGGTGGCCAGGATTGGATGCAGACATAGCTGCATTGGCAGCGCAGTGCCCAAAGTGCCAACAAGGACAACAATTATCGCCAGCAGCTCCTCTACATTTACGGGAATGGCCAGGTAAACCCTAGATTCAGTTTCATGTTGACTATGTAGGTCCTTTCATGGACTCCATGTTCTTAGTCATTGTGGATGTCCACTCAAAATGGCTGGACGTGCATAAACTTAATTCATAAAACATGGAGATGACATTAGAAAAACTACATACATCTTTTGCAATGGACAGACATTTTTTTCTACTCATTCATGGGATGAGGGTGTCACTGACCAGGCAGCATTTATTGCCCACCCCTAATTGCCCAGAGGGCAGTTCAGAGTCAACCACATTGCTGTGGGCCTGGAGTCACATGTAGGACAGACCAGGTAGGAATGGCAGTTTCCTTCCCTAAAGGACATTAGTGAACCAGATGGGTTTTTTCTGACAATTGACAATGGGTTCATGGTCATCATTAGATTATTAATTCCAGATCCTTTATTCAGTTCAAATTCCATCAGCTACCATGGTGGAGATTTGAACCCACGTCCCCCGAAATTTATCTGGGTCTCTGGATTGACAGTCCAGCGATAATACCACTAGGCCATTGCCTCCCCCTCCTCCTTGCAGAGGTGTTGGTCACCAATAACGGGCCCTTGTTTACCGGCAGGGGATTTTATTATTGCCTAAAGTTCATTGGTATTTGACATGTAAGGACAGCTCCATACCATCCATTATCCAATGGTCTGGCAGAAAGAGTAGTCCAAACTTCGAAGGCGGGCTTAAAGAAACAGCTACAGCTTCACCAGGTACCAAACTGTCCTGGTTCCTGTTTGATTATAGGATCACCCCTCACGCAACTACAGGGAGAGCTCCAGCAAAGTTGTCATGGGGAGATGACTGCACCAGGTTAAATCTGATCTTCCCAGACATTGGCTGGGGGGGGAGGGGGTGAAACAGCTCCCTCACCCCTCCCTCAGTTTCCCCTCCCACCCATCTCTCGGTTTCCCCTCCCTCGGTTTCCCTTCCCTCGGTTTCCCCTCTCACCCCTCCCTCGGTTTCACCTCTCATCTCTCCCTCGGTTTCCCCTCGCTCGGTTTCCCCTCTCACCCCTCCCTCGGTTTACCCTCACTCGGTTTCCCCTCTCACCCCACCTCGGTTTCCCCTCTCACCCCTCCCTCGGTTTCCCCTCCCTCTGTTCCCCCTATCACCCCT
>NC_063338.1:92388927-92389197 GCF_021869965.1 Rhincodon typus
TCGGTTTCCCCTCCCTCTGTTCCCCCTATCACCCCTCCCTCGGTTTCGCCTCCCTCGGTTTCCCCTCTCACCCCTCTCTCGGTTTCCCCTCCCTCGGTTTCCCCTCTCACCCCTCCCTTGGTTTCCCCTCCCTCGGTTTCCCCTCTCACCTCTCTCTCAGTTTCCCCTCTCTCGGTTTCCCCTCCCTCGGTTACCCCTCCCTTGGTTTCCCCTCCCTTGGTTTCCCCTCCCTTGGTTTCCCCTCCCTCGGTTTCCCCTCTCACCCCTCTC
>NC_063338.1:92389207-92389423 GCF_021869965.1 Rhincodon typus
TTTCCCCTCTCACCCCTCTCTCAGTTTCCCCCTCTCAGTTTCCCCTCCCTCGGTTACCCCTCCCTTGGTTTCCCCTCTCACCCTCTCTCAGTTTCCTGTCTCTCGGCTACCCCCCCTCGGTTTTCCCTCCCTCGGTTTTCCCTCCCTCGGTTTTCCCTCCCTCGGTTTCCCCCTCCCTCGGTTTCCCCCTCCCTCGGTTTTCCCCTCCCTCGGTTT